>NC_056728.1:450684550-450839550 GCF_019279795.1 Protopterus annectens | reverse complement strand
GGTTGTATATCATTAGGGCTAAATAATGATGAAGTATGTGTGCCAAGGTTCTATGTGGTTGTATATCATTAGAGCTAAGTAATGATGAAGTATGTGTGCTAAAGCTCTTTTTGGTTGTATATCATTAGGGCTAAGTGACAATGAAGTATTGTGCTTAGACTCTATGTGGTTGTATATCATTAGAGTTTAAAAGCTATCTCACCAATAGCAACATGCCATCAAATGGCAACACTCTATCTCTCCCTACCTCCACAATCCTACAGGTGTCCCACAAGGTTCAGTCCTTGGTTCGCTTTTATTTAACATATTCATTAATGGGTTCATATTACGTGGTCGTACTTTCAAAAGTCCGAACGCCATATGGTCTAACTCATACATTTGAACTTTCAAAAGTTCGAAAACGTAAAAAAAAAAAAAAACAGAAAAAACCTACCTGATGGTTGTAAGCAGGGGGGCAAGCCCACATGCACCCCCCACACCCCCCCACTCTTTAAATATACCAACTTCGAGATCACACTGCAGTGCAGTAAAGGGAAATCTCCCCTTTCCGCATTGAACGGAAATCCCCATTGAAATGTTCAAACTTTTGAATGTTCGAACGTATGTGTTTGACAATATGGTGTTCAAACTTGTTACGTTTCTACAACGTAATATGTATCCTTCATTAACAACCTACACCAAGCCATACCACACTCCTCTCTAGTCCAATATGCAGACAACTCGACCATAGTCTGCTCTGCACCAAACTCTGATATCCTTCAACAAATGACCCAAGCAACTTTCTCTACTGCTGAATCTTGTCTCCACTAAAATCATCTGTCCTTAAACACCAAAAAAAAAACGTATGTTGTTCACCCCTAAAAAAATACCTCTATTAACATACAAGACTTTAACGTTCTCTTACTGAATTCAATAAAAATTGAACTCATAGCTAGTACCGAACTCTTAGGAGTCATAATAGATGACAATCTAAAATTTGATTTACATATCCAATCTAATATAGCTAAAACCCACAAAAAACTTGTCCTCCTCTACAGGCATAATACATTTCTCTACTCTTCAACCAAACAAGCCCTAGCACTCTCCTGTCTACTTCTTTCTCTAACCTATGGTGCTCCCTTATTAACTAATCTGCAGCCCTCTCTAAAACTAAAATTAGAATCTTGCTACAACAAAATTGCCAAATTTGCTTTTAACTGTCATCATTCAACCCATCATTGTATAGCCTTAAGAAATCTCCATTGGCTCGAATTCCCTCATTACCTACTGCACCTTCAACTATCTCTCACAGATTAATTTACAATCCACAAGACTAGCCTGCACTCAGTTCCTTATTCTCCCCGTATGCCCCTACTAGGTCAATATGCTCAGAACATCAAAACCTACTACAAGTCCACAAATCTAATCTACTGGCAGGTAAACTCCTATACTCCTGGACTAATGCCAGACATTGGAATAATCTCCCCTTCTCCGTCCGCTCCAAACAACATCCCATCAAATTCAAAACTGTCATCCATAAACACCTTCTCTCAAACAAGATCTGCAACTGCTCCTCCTTGTCTAGTGCTATCACTTATCTCTCTTTACCCTGACCCCTGACCTTAGACCCAGTATTACTCTTCTTAACTATTTAACCACCAAGACCAAACCTTTCCTCCACTCTAAGGGTGTTTATGCCCCATCAACCATTACTAAAATCTTTTATACCTCATTTTAAGCATAATAACTTCTAACCTTAACATCATGTAAATTTTTTTGTACTTTAGTCTCTCTGCTTTCTTGTCTTCACTCCATACTTAATATCAGATATAGAATCTACAGCTGCTCCACACTCAAACAGATAGATCTTGCTTTATGTTCCTGATATTTTATTTTTGTTTGAACTTGCTGATTTTTGCATCCTTTAAACTCATTTACCTATTGTCTTTTGTTTCATTTTACTCCTAAATCTTGTTGTTTAGCAAGTTGTATCTTTTTATTGCCAATGTCTATATTGGAGTGACTCTTGTAAATAGTGGAACTACCTTGTTGTAGCCACCTCTGTACTGTAATTACCTTGTTGTATTTATGCATTGGAGCTTTTCTCCCCCAGGTCTCCACTGAAAATGGGATCTGTTTAGCCCAGTGGACTTTCACGTAAACAAATGTCAATATATAAATAAATAAACAAACAAATAAATATGTCTGCCAAGGCTCTATGTGGGTATATATCATTAGGGTAAGTAATTATGAAGTATGTGTGCCAAGGCTCTATGTGGGTGTTTATCATTAGGGCTAAGTAATAATGAAGTATGTGTGCCAAGGCTCTATGTGGGTATATATCATTAGGGCTAAGTAATAATGAAGTATGTGTGCCAAGACTCTATGTGGGTATATATCATTAGGGTATGTAATGATGAAGTATGTGTGCCAAGGCTCTATGTGGTTCTATATCATTAGGGTAAGTAACAATGAAGTATGTGTGCCAAAGCTTTATGTGGGTGTATATCATTAGGGCTAAGTAATAATGAAGTATGTGTGCCAAGGCTCTATGTGGTTGTATATCATTAGGGCTAAGTATTGATGAAGTATGTGTGCCAAGGCTCTATGTGGTTCTATATCATTAGGGTAAGTAATGATGAAGTATGTGTGCCAAGGCTCTATGTGGGTGTATATCATTAGCGCTAAGTAATAATGAAGTATGTGTGCCAAGGCTCTATGTGGTTGTATATCACTAGGGCTAAGTATTGATGAAGTATGTGTGCCAAGGCTCTATGTGGGTGTATATCATTTGCAAGTGTAAGTGCTGCAGTGCAGACCTAAGAGTCCAGAAGGAAGTTGTCAGTCAACCACACAGTACAAAGCAGTTCACTTGAGTAGATTAAGCAATTTCCAGGTAATGAATTAATGCAATCTAGTGACAGTACTTATTTTTGATCATATCTCTTCCTAAAGTGCAGTGCTGAGAAAATCTATTTGCATGGATGCAGACAAAGTATTAATGCGTGTTTGATTATACTTTGAAGTTTTGAACTTCAGATGTGAAGCAGCAGTGTGCAGTGGTGCTACCTGCCAGTCTTTGCACAAAAAAGGAGAAGAGAGAAAATATTGTGATTGTGATTAAATGTAGAACAGATCGGTTTTATGTAACGTGCTGCAGATATACTTTGCGTGTTGTACCTTTGACATGTTAGGGGCAAAGCTTAATGCAAAAATGAATTGTGCTCATCTTCTCCCTTTGTGTGCCGAAGGAAAAAAAGTAAAATCTTTTATTTTGTTAGCCTTCTGTAGCACAAACGGGCTCAGCAGCAAGCAGCACACTGGCCAGTAGTGAATGTAGAAAATACACCAGTTACCTAATATATCTATGACACAAGATACAAGCGCAGTGAGCCACGTGAAAAAGCAGAGCTGAAGCAAGGTTTGAGTCCAGTGTGCTGATCATTTTACAAAGAGTTTCAGAATGTGATTATCATAAGTAATTATCATGACTGTCAAACTACATAGGAATGACTATCTAAAAAAATGCATTGATTGCCCAAATTGTGCCAGTAATGCCTACAGAAATAACTTTTTATGCCAACTATATATCACTCATGCTTCAAGAGAAATCTCCAGTTAATTGGGTGTACGATTTGTTAATAAACATGACATGGATGGTTATGTATTCTGAAGTAATTATTATGACTCCGCACATATGCTAATTATGTGTGTAGGGCAGAGTGTCTTGTGAAGTGTGGGCATTGCGGTTCCTCTCAGTATGGACAATAGCCAAATGATATAAGATGAACATTTCTTAGATTAGACTACTAAATATGTTACACTATAATATGATGAGATAGAAGAGGTGATGAGGGACACAGAAAGGGAGAGATACATAACAGTTTGTGTTATGGTACATTTATGAAGACCTGCATGGTGTATTTGTATTACTTGTTTCCTCATTCAAAACGTGTCCTGCACTTTGCCATTAAGTGATTGATACAGGGATAGAGAAGGTGCAGGAGTGATAATAACCAACACGTCCAAGTGCATCTGGCTGAAGAAGGTGTAGGAAATTGGAAACGTTGACATGAGGAGGATGTTTTGTTGATAACAGATGCAACACATACTTCCCCAAGTATTATTAATATGGAAAAATGTTACAGTATTTATATGTCAGGATTCAAACCTTTGGAAGTAGAAATAAAACTTTACAGATGGGTTGATTATTTTAGCTCACCACAGAGGAGCTCATGCTGTACTAACTTTCAATTATTGTAAGAGAGACTCACAACATATTCAATAAAAACTTTAGGAAAGCAGCAGCATTCATTACATTTATATCAGTTTTAACCTCCCTTACACTTTATGTGACATCCAGCAGCATGATAAACATGGGTGAGTAACTGCATCACAGTTTATTACCCTAACTCTGTTTTACTATAGAGCAGCAGATGTAATGCTATTTGTGCTAATCTAACCATGGCAATGCAGACTAAGGCAAAACCTCACCACATTTTGCATCACATAGTACACTTGATGGTTGCTAGACCTCATACAAATGTTCAGGGCTACAACTGATAAAACAAAAGAGAGTAGACAGATACATAGGCAACACATACACATGAAAAGAGCTTTATCAAAACAGGCATGAAGAGTTTCACCTAATGCTGTACTTGAACCATTGTTAAGATACACAATTAAGTTTGTAAATCAAACAGACCAGAAAGGAAATCCTGCTTCATGTGTCAAAATCACATTATTGAAGGGACAGTGACAACCTGTTGAGCCAACGGAAGATATAGGTATTAGCTTTCAGCAAATAAATGCCATGAAAATGGTATGGGATGAAATGTACATCCATCAGCCTAATGAGTAGTCAACAGTAAAAAAGAGAGATAGAAGGGGGGGGGGTAGTGAGAGATGTGCAGAGACATACCAAAGGGGGGTGTTATGGGTCATTAATGCACATCTTTATGGTGTGTCATCATTATTCACCTGTCATGTTCTGTATCATTAACTGATGGATCTGGGGATCAAGAAGCTGTAGGAGAGGAAAAAACATGATTAAAACATGAGTAGAATAAGGGTGGTTTAATAATTCTTCCTTATAAACATGGATGTGTTTGCAAAAGCTTTTTTGAAACAATATTCAAAATCTGTTTATTAAAGGTCATAACTGTTTAAAAATTAAAATGCACATTATTAAACATATGATAGAAGTATAACATCACAGTCCAAAATAATGTGGCATACATCTGGAATCAAACCCTTGATGATATGGCCAAAAAAAGTCAATTTTCAGAAAAGTGATTTATGAAAACAGTCTGCAGAGAAGGTTGTGCTTTGTTGCATCCAGTAGTCAAAGAACCGTTTGAGTAACTGTTGTAAAGCATTGCCTTTATTCTGCCTTTACTCTTTATTCCAATAGCACAGCATGTTTAAGAACCTAAATGTAAGGATAAATGAACTACTGCAGGTGATGGCAACAACTGAACAGGTTTTGTCATGAGACATTAGCAGCCATTCACTGTCACTCAGCACTGGTAAGTGATGCCAAACTCTGAGCAAATGCAGAGGACAAAAAGCGAAGGCTTTCTTATGGGCCATTTCTGGCCATGTGTGTTGTATGATTCCATTTCTTGACTAGCTTACCTGTGAGAAAAAGGAGGTTGATAGTAAAGTGGTGAAGTGGGGGTGGGGGTCAAGCAGAGGAGAGGACACATGGAAAAGAATATAGGAATTTGCAGGAAAGCAGTGGGAGAGAACCATAGCTATCCACTTTTTCACAACATAAATGTAGAACTGTAGACAAAATTTGTTGAATTTGGACTGTCACCACACCAAGGAGAGGTGACAACAACAGAATAATGTAAAGATAATTGTACCAAATCAAGTAAGTCAAGAAGACACATAAGTGAAGAAGAGAGCTATGCATGGGTCGAGGTTTTTTTTTTTTTTTTTGGTGGGACAGGTGCACATTTTTTTAACTTTCAAAGAGATGGGAATATTGGGGAAGGGGCTTATGAATGTGAGGGTCAGGTAGGTAGGGCAGGTGAGGAAGCAGGTGCAGACATATAGGACATACAAGACAGGCAGGTATGGTGATGGACACAAAAGGTTAGGGTACACCATGACTGGGGATAGATAGGGGATATAGGAGGCATACCCACGTCAAGCCTAAGAACAGTGAGAATCTAGTCCTCCCAATGAATTTTTATCACTGTCTCCTATCTCAGCTATCTTTGTCAGTGCTCAACATTGAATTGTCTTGGCAAAATGATGAAGCACCTTTTCTACACAGCCAATTTGGGCACTGAGGTCCCTTTCTATGATACCCACCACCAGTCCTGTCTACTGTTGCTGAATGATAAAATTATCACCTCCACTTCTACTACTACTACTACCAGAAGGTACCAGTGTGCCAGCAGTTAGGGCAGAACTACCTGATGCAGATGGAGCAGGAAGGGTTTGTGGAGGCAGTGCTGACAGGTTGGGACCCTGAAGTGCTGGGTGTCACCGGTGCAACCTGTGTAGGGACAGTGATCCAATCTACAGTGGTCAGTCTACCTCTTTGTGATGCATGTCAGGATTTGCAAGCAGAAATGTATGACAACCAATATTTTTAAGCAATATAAATATTAAAAAAAATAAACAAATAAATAAGAGTGAAGGGATGGGTTGAGACAAAATGAGGGAGAATCGGACCTATGTCATGTCACATGACTATATAATTTCACTACATACACATTTATAATTATTCAGTCCACACAACTTTATGATTATTCAGTCTATACACCTTTGCCACATCCAGATATGATGGGAAGGTCTTATTATTGCACCACTCATCAGCTGCACTGCTGTGATATCATGAATACAATTATTGCATATAATTTCAATAGTTATTAGGCTTTCAGACCTGATGCATAAGTATTCCATGCCTCTCTGAGATGATTTATCCTCTCTTGGTGCACCTCCCTGTTCAGTACAATGTTTTCAGCAGCTGTACAATAGAGAAGATGAGGCATGAAAACATAATGAATAATAGTCTTGGCTGTACACTGTATTTTATATTATTGAATGCAGATGATAAAGTGTACTTACTTAACTGAGGGGCGTCAGCAGTTCCATTCTCATCCTCCCTTTGGCTGAGGAGGTCCTTCTTGCATCATTTCAGGTCACTATAGTGGTGATGACAGTTCTTTCCAGTACATGATGCCAGTTGCACTGAAGACAGCCTTGGTGAAGCTGTTTTAAGCCTCAGTTTTATACTGAGACCCAGTATAGTCCCATGTAGCAGCCTACGGCTGTAGCTCTTCTTGAGGAGTGCCACAAATATTTTGGACTCCTCAATGCCCCCCACCCCACACACACACCTCTCTGCTCTAATTTTAGCAATATCATCTCCCACAGCAGCCATGCCTGTAGAAGTCAAGAAACTGCTCTATGCCTGAATTGGCACCAAATTCCAATATTGGGTGTTACAGTGCAGTGCACAAAGATACACAACCTTGCCAACTGCATTTGCACAATGGAATGCAGAGAGATGCATTGGCAGATGAGACAGGGATTTCAACAAACAATGAGGGTGTGAAACATGGCAATGATAATTGTCATGTGTAATGCTCAACCTATTTGCACTGTTTCTAATGGTCAACACTGACATCCATAATGCCTTGCATTGTAAGCCTTGGTGTATGGAAGGTTATAATTTGTTGGTAGTTGCACACTGTAAAAAGCTGGTTGTACAAGGTGGAAATTAAATCTATGGAATAAAGAATGTATACATTTTAATCCAGGTTATTATTTCTCATTGCTGCAGGAAAATTCCCTTTCAGCCATGGTCATTAAAGATATAATGCTTTCAGTATGAATTGATATATACTTCCGATAGGCCTGTATGTGTATGACTTTAAGAAATCCAGGAAACTGCCTTCACATGTAAAATTCAGCATTACTGTTTGTAAATATATTTCAAATGGATAGACTTTCATGAGCTGAGCAATACAGGTTAGGATATGGTACATACATACATCTCAACATATACTGCTCTAAATAAATAGTTGGGTTATATGAGGAGTCAAAGTGATTTTAACTAAGCTATTGTGCCTATCATAGGTATGAAAGTGGATTTTTTTGGTAATTATTGTAATTGTTATTCTTAAACAGTTATGCACACAATCAAATGGATTTCATAATTAAGTAGTTAATGACATATGCTACCTAGTTATCAAAGCATGGCCGAGAGATTTCTAGCAATCAACCTAGTTTTGATAGCCATTTGTAAGTAGTGTTATGTTCCTAATCAAAGTGTTGTAAGAAATTGCATTCTGATGCCGTTTGTAAAAATAAGTGTCATCTGGGTCACCTGTCTTCTGTTGTTAAAGTCACTACACTTACACCTTAGGCCACTGAGACAGTTCCAAAGCAGGTGGATGTCCTCCACACAGTGCTGTCCAGACTGCTGATGTCTACTCATTGCTGCTAAGCATGTTTGTGCTATAAAAGGCTGCTCGATGAAATCTGACACTCTTTTCCTTAAGCAGGTAAGCCTGATTGTGTGCTACTCAGCATCAACTGCAAAAGGCAAGAATCAGGAAAAAACAGCATGTGAAGTTGTGATGAAAGTAAGTCATAAATGCTGAGGAATAATTTTCACATTATCTTCATAGAGTATGGATTTGAACAGCAGAGAAACTCTGTTATTGGTCTAAAATCACTGCATTTACAGCTTGTGCCATAGAGAGAGGTAAATATCAGGTGCACTTCACTCACTCAGTACAAATACCGCATAACAGTGCCATGAGTCTTTGTGCTAATGAAGACTATGGAAATGAAAATGTTCCCTTTTTCCTTTAGTTGTGAGACCTGTTTGTGCTGGGCCAAGCAGTGCCCAAATTACAAGGGTAAAAAAAATATATATCTATTTATATATAGAAATATAAACAGATAGATAGATAGATAGATAGATAAACAACCAGAAGTTCGCTGGAAACTCCAAATGAGGGCTCGCAACACAAACAGTGGAAATAGTTTAATGGATAACGCTCACAAATTCATACATTTTCGACACACTTCTTCTTCAGAATAATTCTGTCAACATTCTGGTAGTTGGTGTAGAGGATTCAGGCTCTTGTCTCTACTAAAAATCAATTCCTTCAGCAGTGCTGCTGTGTCTATACCTACACATGGTAGACTGCAGGGATTGTAATTCTGGATGTAGTTGTGAGGACGGCTCATCCAGCAGAGATCACTCACATTCATGTAGCACACTGACGTCTAGGCAGGACCATGGAAGTAGCAGTGCAGCTCGTGGTGGAGGTGGCTGCTGTGGTCATGGACAAAAACTCTGAAATGAGTACTCTTCCATGCATGCTTACACCTGTCCACTATGCCATGATATAGTGCTTGCACAGTGCTGGATAGTTTTCTTGCAGACATACAAACATTTTAAAAAAAATTCACTTGCCCATACCACTTCACACACAAACTATCTAAAAAGTACTGCTGAGTGCTATACATTTGTTGTTACTGGTCCTGAACATGTACACTCTTGACAGATACATGTGTTTCTTGCTTGCACACACTCACTTCTTTAGTGTCAGCTTGCCCTCCCACCACCCTACCTGTACTATGTGTAAATGATGATGACTGTTTCCTGCCTTTTGCACACATCTTTGTGACCTAGGGATGCATATATGTCTGATGCACACAGTGGCTAGCTAATGTTTGCTTATTCACAAGTTTGCATTTATCCACATGTATTACAAAAGTAAAGTTTTGATTTCTTGTTCCTAATCATTTGTGAATGACTGCTTCTATAATTGTTGAACCTCAATGTATTTCAGTGAGTATTGTCATTACAACAGTGGAAGCATTAGGTACTTCAGTCTTGCTTCTTGGCACAGTTGTGCAAATGAGGGTAAATTGACCTGTTCCATGTTTTAGAGACAGTGGTCAACTGAATTTCTTGCTTCATATTGTTGTTTCTAATACATAACTGTATATTGCAAAAATCTTACAGAAGAGATATTCCTGACCATACCTCACAACTGTCCCAATATTTGCAGACTATCCAGATTTGTACCTCATACAGCACCACTTGTTAGACTGTGTTTTAAATTGGTAGTTTTGAACATTTTTCCAGTAAGCAATGAAACAAAATGTATGCACCAATAATGACAAAACCACCCATTCAGAACATTTCAACCATAAAAGGCCACTCAAGGTTCTGTCATTACACTCCATCATATCGGTCAATATCAGCAATCTGTGCAGAAGTAAAAGTCATCTGACTAATTCCACAGTAATAGGATCTGTAGCTAATAAAGAGGTTGCTACTTGCAAACAACATTACATTTCAGTGTTTCATCAACAAATTCAGTGCCTGCTGCCCTTGAAGAATTAATTGCCTAGGCTACATAAAAAAAAGGTTGGTAAGATTGCAATAGGGAATGGTTGGCAAACTGACAACAAGTACATAGTTATTATTCATCTTATCTAAAAGAGGACACACTCAGGAATGCAGCTCCGTCACTCCCCCCCTTAAAGTTCCACACACTATCAACAATCCATCCTCATGGTGCAAGAGTAGAACCCACCATCTTACGTACCAAAGGCAAGTATACTTCCTCTTGTGCTACTAGCACTGCTTTCAAATTTTATAGCACAAACACTTACTGCCATTTGCTAAACCGAATGTTTATTTTTTTTTAAGTAAATTCAAAAGTATGTGGAAGTCCCTTAGCCACTGGGCACCCCCAGCCACCGGGCCCTTGGCAACTGCCTAGGTGGCCTAGTGATGGATCCAGCTGTATTTGTGATTCCCCTAATACATCCCTGTGGGTCTCTGGAAAGAACCAGTAGCTAGTATACATAATGCTAAACATACCTTTGTTTCCACTGAGATGAGTCTTCATGATTTCCTGGAGCTTGAGATGGGGGTGAAAAAAGTTGCATATTTCCATCAGTGTTTCCTTGTACACCCTGTATATCTCAATAGTTTTTGTTTCATGCACTCCATGATAAGTCAAATGGGGTTTTAACACCTTTCTTGTTGTGAGTTGTAGAACTCAGTCATAAGGGATGGTTGGACAAGAGGTGACTTGAATTTTGAAGTAAGTTTTACCGATAATGGCGATATTCTGCTGGTTAAGCTATAGAGTCTGTGCAAGCCATCTGGAGAAGCAGTCAGCATTGTAGGAGATGGCTGCTCGAAGAATTAATGGGACTTGTTTAGGATACACACTTGGACATTACAGATACTGGGTAGGTTTTCCTGCTGGCTCAAAGGAAACAATGGTGCACTTCACACAAGAACATGGATGGCTCCAGTGAGACTTTCTGGTACATACTTAGAAGCCTAGTGAAGGATGCTACAGCTCTCCAGCTTGTCTACCCTCTACTAGGAGATTAGAACCCAGCAGGCAACTAAGGACCCATCCTAACCTACCAGCTGTAACATCACCCTATACGTGTACCCCTGTGCCCTTCCAAGAAAAGAAAGAAGACAGTATGTGTTGTCCTCATACTGACTTTAAAACTAATTTGTAGGTTGCTTATTCCTTGTTGTTGTTAATTGCAAGCTTCTCTGCCTGGTCAGCCAGCAGCCATACCCCCCCCATATCCTGTAGTCAAAGTATAGTCCCTCTCTTGTTTTAACATTACCTCCCCTAGCTAAATAGATTGTCTTTCTAGCCCTAGTCTAGCCTTCCCCAGAAACTACATTTGCTGTAATTCATCTGACTGTCCACTAGGTGGCACTTTTCCCCTATCTTTTTATATCCCTCCATCCCAGAAAATACTCATACTATTTTATGCTGTCTATAGCCTTCCTACTATCGACCCTTCACACAACCCTGTTCTGCTTTAATTACCCACTTTCCTCCTTTATATTCTCCCATTCTACTTCTTATTCACTCTATACCAATCTCAAATGAACTTACCTCTAACAGTCAGCATTCCACTGATTGTTCACCTTGGCTGTTTCACTCACTTGTCTCTACCCACTCCGTTCACCCTGCGGGCTTACCCCGCTCCCCTACCCTGCCCCCAATTCCCACCTGCCCCCAGTGGTCCTACATTTATTCCTGTAAACCACACCCCCATCACATCTGCTCCAATCTATAAACACACCTTATTAGCACTTCCCACCCTTCTTGACAAATCACCTCACCTGGTCATATTACATTACCTCCCTGCCATCCTTGTAACAACTTCTTAACTGTTGATACTACCTACCCCCTTTTTATTCCACATCTTATACTAAGATAATGGCTAAATTATCCATTCCATATCAAACAAAATTTTTACTCCTGGCCTCTCTCTTACCTCCTCTAACTATTACCTATTTATTAACCTCCTATGAACAACCATTATACCCCAACCTTTTCTTCCCCTCCAAATTCACTTCCACACCACTACTAGCTATCTCCCAAACCCACATCAACATCACAACTAGACCCTGCTACTTACAAGCCAAATATCATAGATTGGCCCATATAAAGTACATCAATCTAAATATTAGAAAATCACTTTACTATTTCTGTAAGTTTCACAACCCTATACATAGAATATACCTCCAAGCCCTGCTAGATAGAGACATTCATCCTAACCCCGGCCCAAACAATACTCCAGTCACTGAACAAGGCAACTTTAACATTACTAGTACACAAGCCCCTATTAAACCTTCTAACTCACTTTACATAGCACATCTTAACATACGTAGCATTAACAACAAAACTGCCCACCTCTACGCCCTCTTAGATATCCGCTTATTTGACATTCTATGTTTATCTGAAACATGACTAAAACCTACAATTAATGACAATGAAGTCACCCCACCTGGTTACAATATCCTCAGATTAGACCGTACAAACAAAAAGGGAGGGGGGGTAGCAATCCTTTATAAAACAGAGCTACAAGTTACCACTGCAAACCTTAGACCACCTGTGTACAATAATGCTAAAATTCTCATTTCCAAATTTCAGGTCAACACATGTAAATCCATATACATTGCTTGTATTTACCTTCCCCCTGGAAATAACATTAATACCCTTGAAAATATTCTAAACTGGCTGTCTATTAATCTTCCACAATAAACTATAGTCCTTGGAGACTTCAATACCAACTGGAAGTCCTGTAGTACTCTACATCCTACCACCCATATTAACCTATATGGCTTCTCACAAGCTATTACCTCCCCAACCAGGATCAATAAAACAAATAACAAAGAAAGCACCTTAGATTGGATTCTTACTAATTCTACTCTTCAAACATGCAAAGTAGGAACAATCCCTGATGATCTAAGTGACCACTCACTAACATATACCATCAGACACAAAACCAACATAACTTACCCAAATACCTTTAGGACAATACGGACCAAAAAACATTTTAATCCAGAACTATTCCAATTATAACTTAAACACTGTAATTGGTTACCGGTAAAATCCCTCCCACTAGATGAAGCAGTGGAATACTTTAATTCCACATTCTTAGCCCTCCTTGACCATCATGCTTCATCATGCTCCATTAGAAATAAGGCTAAACCTGCCCCATGGCTCACAATAGCTACTAGCCAAAAACTCCTCCTTAGAAACAAATCTTGGGCTAAATGGCGCACTACTAAGAATTCTACAGACCACCAAAACTTTAGACAACTTAGAAATATAATAAAAAAAGCTATCCTCTTAGATAAAAAAAACTTTTACTTCCAACTACAACAAACTCACCAAAAGAATCCACAAAAGTTTTGGTCTAGCATTAACAAACTACTACACCCAGGTCAGTCTATCACACCTAACCCCCAAGGCTCCAACCTTGAGAATCCAACACAAAATGCCAACACCTTCAATTCTTTTTTCACAGATGCCATCCAAACTCTTGCTAGTCGACTATCTCCAGGTATCTCAAATCTACCAACCTCACCTACTTGCCCACTTCCATCATTTCAGTCACAATCTGTTTCTACTTCCATTATTTGCTCTCTTCTTCAAAAACTAAAACCTACCACCCCCTCTGCTGACCAACTACCAGCAGAATACCTGCAAAAAGGAGCCAAAGCCATAGCCTTCCCCATTTCCATACTGATAAACAGAACCATAAGAGAAGAAACTATCTCATCTATCTGGAAAATCTCTCACATTATCCCCCTACATAAAGGTGGTAACTCCAATGACTTTTCAAACTATCGTCCAATAGCTTTACTCTTCCCACTGGCAAAAATAATGGAAAAATGCGTCCATAAGCAACTACTTAACCATCTTATCCAAAATAACTTACTTGCCAACTGTCAACATGGATTTAGACCATTCCACAGTACTGCCACTGCACTGCTATCCTTTACAGACTGCATTAACAAAAACTGTAACAATAATATTCTTTCCTCTTCAGCCTTTATAGATTTATCTAAAGCTTTTGACATGGTTAACCACCAGCTCCTTTTAAATATATTGAAATCCCTTTCTCTTGAACCTACAGCCTTAAATTGGTTCAAATCTTACTTAGACAACAGACAGCAGGCTGTACTATGGGACAACAATCTATCTACACACCTCCCCATTTCCCTTGGTGTTCCCCAGGGCTCCATATTAGGCCCACTGCTATTTTCCATTTTTATTAATGACCTCCACTTAGCAATTCCTCATGCAACCTGGATTCAATACGCAGACGACTCCACTATAATTTGTTCAGCTAATTCTCCTTCTGAGCTACAGTCCCTTGCCCAAAAAGCATTTAATACAGTGAAACAATGTTTTTTAAACCACTGCCTCCTACTGAACCCCAAAGAAACTAAACTTCTACTTTTTACTCCAACCCGAAAGTCAACCCCAGCTTACTTTACAGTCATATCTAAGAATGGCACTCTCATATCTCCTGACCCAGCCACCAAACTTTTAGGAATAACTATAGATAGCAACCTGAACTTTGATACTCACATTAACAGTACAACAAAAACAGTCAACAAGAAATTGGGATCCCTCTATAGAATCAAACCCTTTCTTACACCATTAGCCAGGGCCGCTATAGCCAGAACTCATTTAATCTCCACTCTACTCTATGCTTCACCTATATACACTAATCTTTCAAAAAACAACCTCAACAAACTGGCAATCTCCTATAATAATATTGCTAGATTTGCCACTGGCTCTCCTTTTAGAACTCATCATTGTAGCAATCTAAAACAACTAGGATGGTTAGAGTTCCACAATCAGCTTCTATTTCGCCAGCTTGCTATTACCCATGAGAGCCTGTATCACCCCACCAATACACCTACACTCTCTACTGTCATTACCCCCTACAACAATCTTAAGAATCTACGCTCCTCTAATAAACTACTTATTAGTACTAGCAGATCAAACAACCTAGCAGGAGAGTCTTTGTTCTCTAATTCTGTAGGAAAACACTGGAACCTACTTCCCACTGAACTCCTATCTCTGTCCTCAATAACACTTTTTAAACAGAAATTAAAACTATTTCTTAGTACACATTGGTTATGCCCTTGTACTAACCCTGACTAACTTTTTTACTTTATACCTATGTATACTTTTCACCTAATACTATACTGTACTAACTACTGACTTTTCCTTAATGATCCATATAAACCATGATATTGCAATTTAATTATATGTATATATGTACATAGTAACCAACCTTTTTGTATATTACCTTTACTATTTGTTTTATGCTCACCATTAGTATTGTACTTTTTTAATAACAGCTGCATCAAGCTTGTACTGTTGCAACATTATTGGACTTTTTTAATAACAGCTGCATCAAGCTTGTACTGTCGCAACACTTATTAGTATATTGTGTATATGTGTTGGAGCTTTTCTCCCCGGGCGTCTAATGAAAATGGACATGTATCCAGTTAGACTAGCCCAGTCAACAAATGTAAAATAAATAAATTCTTCTCCTTGCCTGTGGTCTGGCACCAGCAGTGGCATTCTGATTTAAAGTCTATTGCACATACAGCATAATAATTGCAGCAGCAATACCTAATATTTTTTCTAAGTGTAACTGTGCCTGTATTCTAAATAGTTTTGGTGTACATGGCAAAGCCTAAACTGAGTATACAGATTTGCTTTATAGCTTCCTGAATAGCTCTGCTATGGCGGATTATTTAGTTAGTGTGTGCTTTGGTTCTTTATGTTGTTATTAGCATATTTTGCTGTTTATCCGTTTATCTACATTTGGTAAGTAGTCACTGTTGTGTTGGCTGCCCCACTGCTGACATGACCACAACACTTTATTTAGCTGTAATAAAATGATTCCTTTTGCAAACTGATCAGTAAAAACCCATCACATATTCAGACATAATTTGCCTGAATTGTAGCAGTGTTACAGAATGAGTTTTTCTATGATAAGATGCAGGGTTAGGGTTAGCACTCATTACTAAAGTAATGCAGGTGAGCTTCACATAAATGTAGCCCTGCACCTTACCTAGAAAATCCCTTTCTGTAACACTTCCACTATACAAGGCAGCTTGGACACGCTGTCTCTCACAGACACACACACACACACACACACACACACACACACACACACACACACACACACACACACACACAAGCATTGCACTAAATCTATACACATACTTAACCCTTACTCTAAACATTACTTAACCCACCTATACTCACACAAACACATCTGTCCCCTAATGCCAAAACCTTCAGAATATCTGAAAATTTCATCAGTGGTTTCCCAAACCTAAACCCAAGCCTAGCTTACCTGCATGCATTAAAAGTTCTCTTCATCTGAAATCTTCAAATTTCAATGAAGGGATTTCTGAACTGCATTGTAGGTTTAAAGAATTAGCCAAATAATGCTCTCCCTAATCCCAGTCATAGATTATAAGAGAGGTAAAACAAGTGGTCACATCTTCAGGGGGGCCCATTGGTAGAACTCATTCCATTCACAACCAAACAAGGAAAATCTCTCTTTTAGGAGGTGAAAAAGGTTCCATTCCCCCCTTCCCCAAACATAGTGCAGGAAGCAGTACAAGAGACCAGGAAGCATCATAATCACAATGACAGCAGGAAAGCTGCTTTACAGAGATCTCTCTGAATGGCTGCCAGCTGAATTGCAGCTTTGACTTGTTGGGTTGCTTGACTCCTTTTGCATCATGGAGAAAATCATAGAATTATAGCACTGCAGATGAAAGCACAACATCTCAAGTAAGTGCAGAAGAAAGTGTGTGTGTGTGTGTGTGTGTGTGTGTGTGTGTGTGTGTGTGTGTGTGTGTGTGTGTGTGTGTGTGTGTGTGTGTGTGTGTGTGTGTGTGTGTGTGTGCACGTGTCTGTGTATCTGTGTGCGCGCGTATGTGCATGCGTCTGGTGTGTGGGTATGCATGCATGGTTGTGTGTGCGTGTTTTGTCTATGCGTTCCAGATGATAACATTAGTCAATTTCCAGAGTTAGTTCTGCTTGTTAAAACAGATTTATTGTTTAGCAGCATCAAGAGCACTGTCTAGTTAAGTGACATGCTCAGAGTCACACAGTAGGCAAATGGAGGTAGAAAGAATCAAATGCTGTACCCTTGACTATAGGAAATGGCCCATTAACACTTTAGAGCGTTATTCCTCTGCACTAACTACAAGACATTCACACACTTCATTTTCCTATAAGTCACTGAAGGTTAAAACATACTGAGGATTATAGTAAGTCAGTAATGTCAGTCATCAGAGTGTTAAGCAATTTTTTATTGCACTGCTTCCTGTAGTCATAAGTACAGGGTTTGAACATTTTCACCTCCATTTGTTTACTGTCCTATTTTGAGATTTTGAGCAAGTTGTAATTGATGACCATGTGGGTGAGTGTGTGTATGTGCACGCGAGCGGGTGTGTGTGTGTGTGTGTGTGTGTGTGTGTGTGTGTGTGTGTGTGTGTGTGTGTGTGTGTGTGTGTGTGTGTGTGTGTGTGTGTGTGTGTGTGCGTGTGTGCGTGCGTGTGTGTGCGTGTGTGTGTGTGTGTGTGTGTGCGTGTGTGTGTGTGTGTGTCTCTATATAAATATTTGTTTCCCAGTTCCTGCATCGCACTCTTATAGTCATAAGAGTAGTGAGTGACAGCTGTCACTTCCTGTTTTAGGGGTGTCAGGTTCCAATCTTTCTTCTCCTTTTTTACTTTAGTCGTACAGTTGGTTCAAATGGGCTGCAGTTCCTGTTTACTGGATTTGATTGCATCAGCTGTTATTTGCCTTGTATGTGAGTTTGAGCAAGTCATTTAACCAGATAGTGCTACTTTGGAAACTGGAGATTTTGGCTAGGTTCCTTAATGGTGTCCTGGACTGCAAGCTTAGTAACTGCCTATGAAACAGAGAAGTTATTGTGTAAAGGAAGGAAATTTATTTTAGTAACCAGTAGTATCATCAAATGAGCTATGTTATTTGGGTATGATCCTAGGATTCTTTGTTTTGTTGAACCTTAATAGTGTGTTTATTATTTAGCTGTGAATAAATTGGGCAGCATGAAATCTATGAGTTTAAAATTAATATTTCAGTTATGAATATATTTAAATTAGCTTACTTTTTTGCAGGCATGCAAGTGTGAAATGCACTGTTTGGGCTACATCAGTTTGTCTAGCACTTAGTGCAGACGAATAAAGCTGTGAGCTGTTAAAGAGCTGCTTCCTGTAGTACAGGATTTGATTCCCTCAGCCTCTGACCAAGTTACTTTACCAAATAGTACTTCTGGGCTGCTAATGAAAAAGCGCACTTGTGTCCAGTAGGTTATTATAGGCTGTTAGAAAATGCATTACACATTTGTGTTTAGAATTCCTGCACTTTTCCCATATCTGTTAATCAATTCTTCACTATGTGATATTTATTATGAATCTCAGCATTTCTTGTAGTTTAATGGGCTGGCGGGTGCATTTTTCATTTTTGTGAGTTTCAAGAGCAAAGAAGTTTACTCTTTCTCATGCTAAGTCTATTTCAATCAATGTGAGAGTGTTATTATCATCAGCATTATCATTATCATTATTATTATCATTATTATTATCATTATCATTATCATTATTATTATCATTATTATTATTATCATTATCATTATCATTATTATCATTATCATTATCATTATCATTATCATTATTATTATTATTATTATTTTTATTTTTTGGAAAATGTCTGCCAGTGCTTTTGCTATCGAATGTGAATTTAAAGTTTGAAATGAAATACAAATATCCATGATAGCTGTAAATGCAAAGGTTACAACAATGTTTTATAATACTTGGGGAGAGACAGTCAGTAATAGGATAGTGCTATGGCTGGTGGAGGCTTGGCTCATTAATCTGCATAGGGCCCCATTTGATCATGATCCAGACCATTAGTCTGCATAGAGCCCCATTTGTCTCCGATCCAGCTGTGTTGATTATGGAGGCATATGCTGCAAAAATATGTCATTATCAGCCATTCAGGTAGGTCAGACCTGTACTAAGTGATGTCAGAGGGGGTAGCTATGATTGAAGACAGGGAAGACATAGGGAGGTCAGAAATGAGATGTAGATGTCCTGTAAGCATGTAAGCCCTCCTCCCAAAAACATCATGCTGTATTTGGCAATATTCTGACTTTTATATGACTGGTAGGCTGTTATATAAAAGCTGCTGCAGCATCTGCACTGTCTTTAATTGTTTTGCACAAAATAAATGAAATAATTCATTAATTGGTGTGGATTCTGTAATATAGTTTAAACATACTGCATTTTAGTAATATATTTTTGCAACCTCAGGCAACTAGAAATGGGTTAACATTTGTCAGGTCATATAGTCTACATTATTTGAAAAGATGATCAGAACCATTTGATCTTCAGCATCCATTATACATTAATTGTTGGCATATTACTGCACCACAGTCTTCCCTACAAGCTGGAACTGTAAAAGATTTCTGCATTTAGACAACATCTGTTATACTCTTTGGCAGTTAGATCAGAGGGCTAAAGCTATGATTTGTTAATGAGCTTTTGTCATGTAGCAGTGCTGCATGGTTTGAAGCTTTGCATCTTCACTTACCAACTTTGTGATTTGCCAGCCATTCCCTGTTGCATAGCTGATCTAGTTCAGGAAATGGTATGGCAATATCATAATCATGCCAATTTTTTTTAATCCAACAAAGACCGTTTATCCTTCAGGGTGTGTAGACAGTGCATTTGTAGGTGAAGCACTGAAACTGTGCTAAGTTGTTTGCAACAGCAACATCTGTATTTGTATTAGTTGTCTTTAATGTTGAATTATTCAGTTGACTTTTACTTTGCAGAGATTATTGTGCATATATTATCAGGGAGTTAATAACTCTTATGTTGTAATTATAATACTCTCCTATTGAATCTGTGCTATGCGTGGCTGAGTCTTATGTTGTGATCTTTATTCAATTTCATGCAGTTTATCTAAAGCTTGCAAGGAAGTACATCTAATTTATTTATTCATAACAATAAAGGGTATACACAGTCAACAATATAGCTATAACTGCTAGTGGGGTTGGGGGGGGTCTCAGTGGATGAATGTACCTTATGCTCTTATCATCAGTTTTAGACAGTCCTTAATTTGGCTTTGCAGGACTGATGTTCATGTATGTGTGAATTAAATTGGGGTACTTTAATATGGCTACTGTATGTTTGTGAGAAATAAATGTGTTACTGTGGTCATTATTATTGCTATTATTTTTTTTTATGCAGACATATGAGAATCAAGCAGTCACCAGTGTACCCATAATTACTGCATTTACACAATGTCTGTGAATAAAAATTACTGACTGCTAAGTCATTAGTCTGTCTTTGCAGGACTCCTGTGTATCTGTATAAATCAAATTGGAATGCTTTACTGTGTCCATGTATTGGTGGATTATAATAATAGCAGTTTAGGTATCTTTTTATCTTTGAAGGGTTTGGAAATGGTTATTTATATCATTATGAACCTAATATTGGTTAATACATTTTGTTTCCCTGCTTGCTGTTAAATGTTCAAAACTACAAACTTAAAAGGTAGTCTAACAAATGTTGTTGTATTAAGCAAAAATATAATTTAAATCAATCAGGAAGGTGAATCCAAAAGAACACATGCATTTATGCACAATCCAATTGTGTGTGAGGTGTCAATGGTTTGAAAATAGAACAGGGACCAAGATACATGTAATCTACCACTGAATAATGTAATAGTAAAAGATATTCATGTTACATAAATTAAACTTTTTTTGTATTTATTTATTTATTTTCTGTGTTTGTGTCAAAGTACTATGTATATGTCCCTTTGAGTTTTATGGGTTATACTCTACTAAATTCTTATTCAGGTAATTTGACTAGGATTTAATGAATGGCAGTCTCATAAGTTGTTTACTCAGATTTATGTTAGGATTTGAGAGTTTAATAGTATACTTATATTTCATATAGATTATTTTAGGTAGTAGAGATGGTTAAAAGTGGGCCTGTTATGCAGTTAATGCTGTTTTCTCACTGGTAGTTGCATTTACCAGTTTCCTTACCTGTTTATTGTTGAATTTAACTTTTTCCTCCTAATAAAGATACATTTTCTTTTCTACCAGATTTATTTGGGTAGACAGTGATGCTCTTGCAAGCTTTTGTATGTGGAATTTGTGCATTCAGTTTATAGTTATTATTACTGTTATTGTTATTATTACATTGAAGTGAATGGGAAATGCGGTCTCTTGCCTCACATTATTTATTTTTATTTAATTATCATGTTAAATTAAACAAATTATAGAGTTGGGGTTAGGTTAGCTGTTGTGTTTGGTGGTGTGTAAGTACTTATTTTGTATAGGTAATGTACAAAATTACTTTGTTAGATTTTACTGAATGGGAAATAAAGTCTACATTTTAGTTTATTTCTAATTAGCTTTTTTAAAATAATTCTGAATAGATTTAGATTTAAAGGGAATTTTAACTGAATTAGGGTGTTGGTGGCATATAAGTACCTCTATTTTTGTATGCCATGTGCAAACTTGATGGGAAGACATGCCAAGGGCATAGATATCACAGTGATGAAGTGACAGCCATATAAGAAAAAGATGATGATGCACCGAGTGTAGACATGCAGAGAAAGAAAAAATATCTACACAGTGCTCCATATACAGGTTTTGTAGAGCCCGCTGTTATGATAAATAACCAAAAAAAATACATGCATATATACACACATTTTATGGTGTCTTACTAGATTATGCATTTTTTTCACATCAAATCTCTTTCATTCTGCTTGTGCATCTATTCTTACAAACATTTTGGGGGGTATTTTGAATGTTCATTTTGAAACAGGCTACACTTTCTAGCTAATGTATGAAACTAGCCATCTGTGCCTAATAGCACACAATTAAAATGTTGATTTTGCAGTTGGTACCAAGCTTTAAGATTACCCTAATTCTACCAATGTTTCTGGAATTTTCAATTGTCACAGGACTTCTCAAATCAGCTTTCTTGGTACATTGTCTTATGTTTCCTTTATGACTAGGCATGTCCAGTCAGACTATCTTCTCATCTCTACCTTCCTCTCACCTGTTTATTTCACTGCAAACATTGGGTTAGTCGTGCCACATCCTGATCTGAATCTGAACTGCTTATCTTCTGTCTTAGTTTCTACTGCTTGGCATATTTGTGTATAAATCACCCTGTCCAGAATTTCATGTAGTGTAACAGGAGACTGATACCTCTATATTGCCTACAGTTGTGAATGTCCCCTTTGTTATTGTACACTGGTACTAGAATGCTTATTATCCAGTCATCTGGGATATGACTTTCTCTCCATACTGCTCTGTATACCCTCAGGAGCCATTTCTGCCATAACTCATATCTGCTGTGACCTCGTCTGAGCCTCCTACTTTCCCTACCTTAATTATCCTTAGTGTTGTCCTTAATTCTTCTAGGGTGGGAACCTCTTCTTCTTTCATTGTAGGCTGTTTTGGGGACAGTACAGCTTCTGTGACATTTTCTTCATTCTGAATTTGCTGGAAGTACTCTGCCCATCTGCCTTTGCTGTCCTGTGGACTGGTAGGCAGGTTGTTGCACTCCCTTATGAAAGGTACCTGATAAAGTTTGTTTTTACCATCTGCTGAGTCACTTTCCAGAAGATGGTATCATGCCTTGGGTGCTTTTTCTTTGCTATATTGCTATATATACAATTTCAAAAAAATTCCAATGCAGTATGCAAATATCCGTAGGAAAAAAATAGTTGGGAAACTGAAGGAGTCATATTTAAATCATACTTTCCTTTTGCAGGGTACTCCTGGGAAATGATTAATAGCAAGAAAAACTACTATATGGTGAGCAAAACTGACCATGTGGTTGGTTTTGCCATTCTGTCTGTATCCCCATTTATCATAGCAATAGGGTTCAGGTTACATTTTTATTAAACCCTTTTTCCCCTCATCAGCCTTAACAGTTCCTACAGCTGTTGCTTATAGTGTATCTTCTTTGTATCACTGAAATTTGTTTTTATGTAGTTTTGTTCTTACTAACCTGAAAGTCTGCCCCCCCCCCCAGTACCATCATGCACTGATTTATTCTCTCTCTCTATCCTATATAGTCTTAGTACCTCATATCATTCCACAGAGAGTAACCAATAAAAAAGGAAGACCTACCTTTTCACAATCTTCCAGCTTATGGCTAGATACTGAAAGATGAGATTTAGGCACAGTTCAGGCTTCATAAATATTAGGATCATATTTTTTTTCTTCCACAAAAGATTTCTTTATCTGTATGGATCATAAAGTAGATGCAATGCCTTCAGTACTGTGCTGAATGTGGCTGCATGCTTTCACACACCATGCTTCAGCTACCACTTAATGCATTCCTTGGAAGTGCTTGCTGCTGCTCTTTCCCTGTGTTCAAGCTACTTCCTAACCATTAGCTAGATATCATGCTAGCTGTAGCACTAAGGTGACTGTCCCTCTACTGGATGATTGAGCGAGTAGTTGCTACTTACTTCCATTCCTTTCTGCATCCATACATGGACATGAGATTGGAACCTGGATACCTATAGCTTTAGTCAGGGGCATACATCTTTACTGCAGAGCTGAAATGTAATATACATTTACAATATATATAGGAAAATGCACAGCTCACTAAAAAGCAACTAGGTAATCACACTTACAGTGCAGTGCTGGCCATTTATAACATAGACAAGATGATCATGAAATGCCAGATTTAGGGCACACTGCAACAGGGGTTAAGTCCAAGAAAGCCCACCATTCAGTGATGTTTAGGGAAAAATGTCCCTTAATTCCAATTGCAGTATCATGCTAAGTAGTGTTAAACCCTGCAAAGACATTCTAGCACTGACCTATAGCATATGATAGAATGCATCATCACCTTTGTTTTCTTGCAATCTGAAAATGAACAATAGACATTAGCATTACAATAGCTTTTGTCAAAAGTTGTTTAACTGTGAGTGGATACGTAAGACATTTTACTGGTGTCACTCACCACATGTAAACAGTCTTTAAAACCATACTGTTTCACATGCATGACCACCATACCTCTCAATTGTCCAGATTTTTGCAGAATGCCCAGATTCTTGCCTCATGTTTTTAGACTGTTTCTCATAAAATCTGTGCTTTTCTAGCAAATCACTGAGATGATCTGAAGATCAGTCACTAAATAATGACATACATTTGAGTTTTAGACTTCATATTCTTCAGAAAAATGCATACTAAGACAAATCCTGTTGTTCTATATACTTTCTAAGTTTATAAGAGCAATATTTAAAATATGTCCTGATTATGTCAGGCTTTGTCCAAATTTCATGCTCTAAGAGGTTGAGTGGTATGATGGCCACTACTATGACCAGGTGACTTTTGCTTGTTATAGGGCATAGGCATGTAGCAATAGTAGCCTCAGACTGGGGGAATATAGATGCAGTCAATATCGCTGTGTAGACCTGTGTAGGCTCATGGTGTTGAATAATGTACCCTGCAGCTGACTGGTGTAAAATCTCATAAAATATCTAGTAAGCTAAACTTAGAACTAAGTGCTTTGGGAGTTGTGACTGTTGTTTGACTGAAAGCTTACATAGCAGCCAGGCTCCCACATGTGAATGGTTTCATTACATTATAGTTTCCTGCAGGCCTGTTTTCTCATAAAGTAATGTCTGTGACTGGTTGGCTGAGGAGATGCAAGCTTTGACCAGTGTAGTAAATCAGGAAGAATCTTGCATAGCTAATACCCAATAAATAACTTAGGCATTTATTTAATATATAGTCTCTGAAAGGATAGAATCAAACATGTTCTGAAACATACTGCACAGATGATTTTAAACACTGTTCTATACTGTTTAATAGTTAGTCCAGCAGTACTTTTGACAGTTTCAGACTTAACTGTGACACCAAAAGAAAGTATAAGGCATAGAGGTATTTACAACCCTTCACACAAGATGCAATATGGTATCAGTTTTTCAGCAAGGATATACAATCTGACTGTGAATGTTTGTAGTCATGTATTATAATCACCTTGTCTGTCTACATATGATCTGTTCACCAGGCACCACTTCAGGACATAGTAAATTAATCAATGTCTCTCTTGCATTGCTCTCTGAATCATTTAGACACAGTGCCTGTGCTTTTCCCTGTGCAGCAAATACCATTTTTATTTAATTCACTGATGTTTATGATCAGTAGTCATGACATCACACATATTTCCCATTTCTAATACTGGCACTACCAAAACCTGTTCCTGTCAATCATTTACTCCTGTGCCCCAGGTCTGCCAACCATCCGACTTCCTATTATTGTCCCCTAGTTCTTGGTTCTATAAGCCATGATGCTGTCATTTTGATGTTATATTTGACATTCCTCAGATAATGGCATGAGTCACTTCAGTATTAGATTTATTGTTATGTTTTTCATAGTCTTCCTCCTGTATGACCTTCTTTGTATCACGTGTATCCTTGGTCCTGTTTTCCTTTTAAAGATATTCACATTCATAAACATGTACTTCCATCTTATGTGCAGTCCATGGCATAATTCTCAACAACCTCCATCAGACTTGACATCTATCACCTCATTTGTTCAGCAATCTTACTTGGCAATATGTGATCTGAAGAGGACTTCATCCTTGTATGTTCTTTGGCTGCTGTAACCCACTGTAGTCACTGTCAAAAATCTACACCTGTCTTTACTGTCCTTTACCCACATATTCTTTAGCATGCGTCAGCATCTTCCAAAATCAATCTGCATCTCAGCTAAGTGGGACATTTCTGGGAACATTTGTTACTGAGCAGGTTTATGTCAGTGATCAGCCTGCCTTCCCTTATCATGCTCCTCATTAAGTGCTCCCATTACGTACAATAAAACTGTCCTGCTCACATCCAAATTGCATTAGTGCTACTTGGTAAAAGGGTTGCATTTTTATTTTTCCGTTTTTTATTTAGAATTTTTCCTTCTAGCTCACCATCTGAAAGGTGTGGAATACTTCTTTTTCTCTAACTTTCTACCTATCTATCTATTTATCTACCTATCTATCTATCTATCTATCTATCTATCTATCTATCTATCTATCTATCTATCTACCTATCTATCTGTCTATCTATCTATCTATCTATCTATCTATCTATCTATCTATCTATCTACCTATTTATCTGTCTATCCCAGCTACCCTGCTATCATGGAGTCATACGCTTGTCACCCTCCTTATTTTCCTTACCCCTTCTTATTCTTTCTCCCTTATAATCTGTCACATGTTATACTCACCCAATCCCATTGTCATGTTTCATGGAATAAATCCTCAGCACTCATGCCCTATAATTTATTAAGCAATTTACACACTGACTTTAAGATTTAAATGTGCCCTAATGTCTTTTGTGCCCTACCCCTCGTAATTATAACCTTCTACCCTCTCTTTTTTATTTAATTTCCCTTTGTGTTTCCTGGTTCTTCATGAAAAGAAAATGCCAGCACCCAAGGTTCACGTGTGCCTTCCAGCAAAAAAACTTTATTCCTTGACCAGTGAGGTCATACCGGTTTCGGCAAAAGCCTTCCTCAGCAACCACACATCATAAATGAGTGTATATATATATATATATATATATATATATATATATATATATATATATATATATATATATATGTACTGCTCATTCACAAGCCTTATATGCAATGTGGTAGCGCCCTCTAATGAATAAAAATAATAAATTACAAACTGAATTGCAAATGTAGCAAAATATTTCAAAATATTTCAAAATCACAAAATATCTGCATGTACAGGAATATACAATAAATAAAAATTAATAATCCATTACAAAATATTAAATATTCAAAATTGGTCATTCAACCCTGGTGAAAATAAGGCTCCCAATTTAATTATCCACATGTTTTCTTTGTTCATCAATAATTCATGTAATACATGAGCCTCATTATTTCTAAACCTGATACGGTCAATGACCATGAAACTAAAAATCCCTGTTGAGTGTTTGAGTGTATGTTTGTACAAAGAGCTCTAACCTTTCATATTTCTAATGTCACTTAGATGTTCACCGACCCTTATTTTAAAGGGTCGGGAAGTCTGACCCACATAAAATGCCTGACAGCTGCATTAGGCTACATAAATAACCCGACTGGTACTGCAATTGGCAAAAAATGAAACATTATATACATGTGGAGAATTGTGAGAAGTGAAATATCTAATACATCCATATAGATGTTATGATTGATATCATAAATCAATTGCTCCTCCATGTATGCCATAAACAGGTCCGCATAAATAGGGGCAAACAAAGCCCCCATAGCAGTACCTTGAATCTGCCAGAAACACTTATCTTTAAAATGAAAGACATTGTGGATAAGAACCAGTTCCAATCACCCAAGGCCAGCATATAGAGTACAAAAGACACTTGTAAGTTGAATAAACTAAAAGATTCCTTTATTCAGACCGGTTTTGGCTACCCAGCCTTCTTCAGTGAACCAGTTCCACCATGCAAACCAAAAGAGTTTTAAAACCTGGTTTTTACATATCCACCCGATCCAGCCAATATTGCAAAGCAATAAGTCTTGCCCAATGGGGGATACTGGTGTACAGGGAGGTGACATCTAAAGTACATAGGAGCCAGTTTGGTTCCAATTGCATATATGATATAATAGCAAGAAACTGGATTGTATCTTGTATCCCTGCACGTATCATTGATAGCAAAGGTTTCAGGTATTGTGAAAGGAATTCCGACAATGGCTCAGTCAAGGAGCCTCTGCCAGAAACTAATGGTCATCCGGGTGGTCTATTTGGATCCTTATGGATCTTAGGCAAGAAATAAATATATTGTTTTTTTGGGGTAATCAGCCTTAAGATGATAACAGGTGTCCTGAGTAATAATACCCTCCTCTTCTGCTAGATCCAAAATCTTATCAATCTCTTGTTTGAACTTACTAGTTGGATCAATAGACATTTCCTTATAATGAGATTTGTTAAATAATTGTCGCTCTGCCTCTGTTTCATAATCTACTAAATTTTCACTGCCCCCACCCTTATCTGCCGACAAAATGGTAATCTCCTGATTCTTAATAAGATCTTCCATACATGATTTTTCTTGTTTATTAAGATTATCCTTCGTCATGTTATACTTGCTCAAATGCAAAAGTAAATATTTGAGAACCTAATTTTGAAAAGACTGTACAATGGGTGACACTGGTGGCTTAAATTGTGAAGATCTGAAAAGAAAAGGTACAAGGCCAGATGTATCCCCCTTTTCTCCTTCCAAATTATGAAAGAACAGTTTTAAATTAAGAATAAGACAAAAATTGACAACATTTTGTGCAAAATGATGCTCTTGAACACAAAAACCTTGCACAAAACCCAGACCTTTATTTAAAACTTGAAGTTGTTGCTCATCAAGTGTAATAGAAGATATATTGTGTACATTATTCACCTCAGTATTCAAATTTTGGTCATATTCTGAAGAATCACCCCAAGATCCATGATGTTTTTTGGGTTTCCTACCCCCTCATTTCTGAAATCCGTGCCTAAAGGGATTCCACCCACAACATGTCATCAGGAATATCCTTAAATCACAATTTTTCTGTATTAAGAGAATTTGTTCTGATTCCTCCACGTATGCCTATCATCGACAGGAACTTACATCAAGATTCAAGAACAGGGGATATCGAGCGGGTGACATCACTAGGACCAGTCGGTTTGCGACTCAACAAGATAGGTTACAGTTGTTGCAGTATCACACTAAGGATAAAGATAAATCTCAGAAGCCTAGATTGGTCACTACTTATGGTAGAAACACTAGAAGTTTTATGAACATCATTTCAAGATATTGTCATTTATTAAAGGTAAAAGTATCAAGAAAGTAATTACAGCGGAGCGACCAAGGAACACTGAGTCTCTGAATCCTTTTAGCATAAACTATATATCTATTTTGTACAAAATAACTATATAGTTTATGCTAAAAGGATTCAGAGACTCAGTGTTCCTTGGTCGCTCTGCTGTAATTACTCACGTGATACTTTTATCGTTATTTTTATCTGGTCTGTACAACGAAGCGTTTATCCTGTGGATTACAGTATATTGTTTTATTTTATTTATTAAAGGTAGATGACACACTAAACTATTACATCAAGGGTCGATGTTCGTATTCCTTTCAGAAGGGGCGGTCATTGGGATCCTTATTCAGTCATTTCAAAAGGGTATATAACCATCTTCCTAGCACTACCATCCAAACGACAATAACTGGACAATATGTATTGGGTTGCTATCCATGTGGTCACTGTTCATATTGCCCGAGGGTGTTAAAGTCAGACAGTTTCACTTCTCACAATTCTCCACATGTATATAATGTTTCATTTTTTGCCAATTGCAGTATCAGTCGGGTTATTTATTTAGCCTAATGCAGCTGTCGGGCATTTTATGTGGGTCAGACTTCCCGACCCTTTAAAATAAGGGTCGGTGAACATCTAAGTGACATTAGAAATAAGAAAGGTTCAAGCTCTTTGTACAAACATACACTCAAACACTCAACAGGGATTTTTAGCTTCATGGCCATTGACCGTATCAGGTTTAGAAATAATGAGGCTCATGTATTACATGAACTATGAATGAACAAAGAAAAAATGTGGATAATTAAATTGGGAGCCCTATTTTCACCAGGGTTGAATGACCAATTTTGAATATTTAATATTTTGTAATGGATTATTAATTTTTATTTATTGTGTATTCCTGTGCATGCAGATATTTTGTGATTTTTAAATATTTTGAAATATTTTGGTACATTTGCAATTCAATTTGCAATTTATTATTTTTATTCACTAGAGGGCGCTACCACATTGCATATAAGGGCTTGTGAATAGCAGTACATATATATACTCATTTATGATGTGTGGTTGCTGAGGAAGGCTTTTGCCGAAACCGGTATGACCTCACTGGTCAAGGAATAAAGTTTTTTTGCTGGAAGGCACACATGAACCTTGGGTGCTGGCTTTTTCTTTTCATGACTTGTCTAAATGGTATAGCTGTGCACCAGCCATACGTGCAGGTATTTCGTTTGTTCTTGTTTTTTTCCTGGTTCTTATCTGACTTATATCTAACTTTGTGATAATATCTCATTTTATAAAAATCATTGGGTGTTCATGTGACCATTGTCTTCTGAACCCTGATGGAACACTCATCCTTCCGTCTGTTTCATTTTGTTGTGCTAGCTCGCTGTTCTTTACCAATGCACTTTTTTCCAAGTTGTCTTTTTTAGCAAAGCGTTTTTTTACCTGAGTTACTTGCCTGATAGTGAATACTTTTATGACATCCTCTCCACTGTTTTGACCTTACTGCTCTCCCTTGCAGCCAACAGATACTGGGATTGTCACCCCTATTAATATTTCTGTAGCAGATTTCAGTTGCAAATCTTCATTTCAGAGCACTGGGGGTTTACACCTCTCAGCTGTACAGATTTTTACAGAATCTCCAGATTTTTGCCTCTTTTTTTTTTGGTTCATCCCAAATAACATCTGTGGTTTTCTGAAAAAATCACTGAGGACTGAAGTCATTAAATAGTGATGGACATTTGAGTTTCAGACTCCATATCCTTTAGAAAATGCATACTAATGCAAAACTTATTATTCAGTTAACTTTCTAAATTTATAATGGCAATATTTAAAACATGTCCCTATTTTAGGGCCTTTGTCCCGCCATTATTTTAGGCTTTCTCCAGATTTCTTGCTCTAAGAGTTTGAGAGGTATGATTTATATCCTTTAACCTATATGAACTCAATTTCATCATGCATTACAATTAAGCAGCCTAGTAGTGCTCTAACATTCCCAAAACTGTGTTCAGCTAAGGTCATTCTCATGAGCCACCTAAGCTACTGATGGAAATTATCATTGCTATATTGTCGGTCTACCAGTGTACAGTGCTGCTGCAATAGACCCCTCCCTCTTTTACCAGGTTGAAAGACCTGGCTTTGGGCTGATCCAAACTGACCATCCTGTTGAACCCTGCTATGCAAGATGCTATTCTGTCCCTATCCACTGGTGAGCAAAGTCAGCAGTCAAACTAATACTTCTACTGTCTGCCTTAAATCTTTGTTCACAAACAACACCCCTTGTAGCACCCCTCCACCAGTATCCACACTAGTATGAGCCACCTCATTTATATATCCCATGATCACCTGCTCTATGTATGCAAGCTCTATGGGACAATTGTCAAATCTATACTCTATTTCCAAATTCAACGTACATATATTAGTTAATCAATAGCTATGTTGTTGCATGTCCCTTTGCCTATGCAGCTGACAGACTTATTTAGTAGAACCAGAAGTTAAAATACAGTGTAGCTCTGCAAATCTACATTTTAAGTCATCTTGTCTAGAATAGAACACATCTGTCTCATACAAGAAATGCTGTGTTATTCAGCTGCTGTTTTCACTTCATTTTCTTGTAATGTAACACGAACCTCACATCCCATGTCTGTGCACCCTAATAATATTGTTCACCATAAATCATACCAAAGCCTTAGCCACACAATTGAAACTTACTCTTATAGTCCATGAGTCTCAAGATGAGTCCTTATTATCAGAAATGACATCAGAGGAATCACATAAATGTCTTTCACAAATTCAGACCCCTTATATCAACATCATTTAATTGAAAATACCCAGTAGCCATGAGGTTTTAGAGACTATTATGATAGGTAGTTTGAACAATCATCCACTCCATACACAGTTGATCCCACAGTCATATTTGAATAATCTTTTAAAATGACATTGATTTGGTGTATCATCCGCAAATCCCTTACTGTAAACTTTGACCACATTGTGCCACAAAATTAACTTGAGTTCAGACCCAAATATATTTTAAAAATTTCTTGCATGACTCTCCATTATGCTGTTACTGGCTTCTATCCCTTCATCACGTGCCTCATCTATTTAAATTGTTTCCATTTTGAACATTTCCAGACATTGTTTAGGCATTAATCTAGCCTTCAACTTGAGTTCTCATTTCAAATTCTACATTCTCTTTTTCAGAGTAGCATGTAAGTCCTTGTTGATAAAGCCTTACAAAATCTCTTCCCAGATTCAATTCATCCTGGTTGACTAATTAGTATTCTGTGAAATCAGAAGAGTGTCTGGAACACCTCCCAAGAGTTCATTACTACAGTTGTTATGTCATCTCTCCTTTTCCCATCTTTAGTTTCAGAGACTAAGAACACTTTCTCCTCTACAGCACTCAAGTCAGTAGTGATCTCTGCTGCCAGAGTCATTTATCTTCCACAAAAGAGCATGCAGGATCTCCACATATTGATAAGGCCATTGCAGCTTCCCAAAGTGCCCTGTATGCTAATTTTTCCTTGTCACTATAAATGCCTCTGTAGATCTCCACTGTGAAAAAAAGCTGTTGGTTCATTGGGAACTACTGCACGACACAATAGCTTGTTAATCATATGAGAAATGGCAAGGAGGTTTCAGTGCAACATGAGATCAGTGTCAGGGCACTACTGCTAACAGGAGAACATCAAAAGAACAGGGTCTTTGTATAAATATAATATAGTCATATGACTGATGTAGGTTATAGCTTGAAAAGCATTCTGTATGACAATCAAATGCATAGTTGATGTAAAGAAGTTTTTTTTTCAATGTCCAAGTGTCTACAGGTCTGTAATATGAATAGCTTTGAAATAAATTTCTGAGTAAAGACACAAGGTGCTATAAGAATTGAATTGTGTCCCCAGTATTTTCCATGACTTCAATGCTGATCTTGTAGACCTAGCCTCATAAATGCGCTGTTGACCTATTCATTCCAAGGCAGTGAGAGCTACATGGGCCATTCTTTCCTCTGGTAAAAGACGTGAATGAATCAGGAATGACAGCTGTCATCTATGTGTCAATGGTCAGGTTCCCATTGCCTACTTTTCTGTTCCTCTGCAGCATAAGTTCATTAAGTCCATTACTGCAGACAATGCACCTACACTTCAGCAGGTACCACCACTGCAGTGACCTAAGTCACTACCCTCTGCAGAGAATGCAGGAGCTTGCATTGGGCTGTCCTTCTTATCCTCCTACTTCAGCCTATTCCCCTCCAGAACCCATGCTGATAGATGAACACAGGTCATTTTGGAGGGAGGGGGTCAGAGCTTTGGCTCTCTACTCTATGAGACTGAGCTGCATTCTGTTTTATTTTTGATGGCTTGTATGCAATTTGCTTTGGCAGTTATGATAGAACAGAACTAGTACTAAGATTTTGGTAGTTTATAAAAACAACAGTGTTGGTACCAATGTAGTTAAAACAAACACAAAAAAATAAAAAATAAATAAATAAATAAAAGATGTCTATTCATTGGAGTTAAATGTGGTGCAATGATACAGCAGTCAGCATTGTCACCTCAGACCAAGAAGTTCTCCGGTTCAATTCTCAGGGGGGTGCCTTCTGTGTGGGGTCTGCATGTCCTCTCTTTGTTTGTGTGGGTTTCCTTCAGGTGCTCTGGTTTCCTCCCATGTTCCAAAGACATGTCTGGAGTGTTTCCCCTCAGGCCTCCACTGAAAATGGGCTTTGCCCCAGTCAGACTTTCCTGGTAAACAGGTGTTAAATAAAATAAAAAAAAAATTGTAGTGTGAGGAACAACAGTGGTTCATTCAGTTTTCCATATACAGATCAACGGATTCTGTGACAACTGATGTTCCTGCTCTTGAAATAACTATTTTAAGCTCCTGAGAAACAAATTACAGAATTATACAGTACTTCCTAGACCAATATTAATAAACTATGTAAGTATGTTTTTATAAGAATAAGCCTAGGTCTTTAAGTTAAGGCTCTGTGCAATGAAGGCATCCATGTAACTAATAAGGACACATTTTTACCTGCTCTGTAGTGTAAACTATAGCTCTGACTATGACCTATAGGTCTGTATTTCAATTACCAACCTAGACTCTGTAGGACTGGCTTGGGAGAGAGAGGAATGATGTGGCTGTGCCTCTTAACTGTCTCTGATTTCACCTTACATTTTTGCCCCTCCCCTCATAATTTTTTTTTTTCTGGAAAATTACTGAGGATGACATTCAGTAATGCCAGACATTAGATTTGCAGACTTCTTATTGTTCAGAAAATGCCTAGTGATGCCAAAATGGTTGTTCTGTTAACTTTTTATAGACTATTAGAATAATATTTAAAAATTGTACTAGATTTTGGACCTTTACCCCCCATCATTTTTGGCTTTGTCAGAATTATTAAGAAAGATGTGTCAGGGCTGCTTGGCTTTTCTGGGAGAGGGAGAGGATTGATGAGTATATGCCTGGATTCAGGGGTCAGTGAAGTACCTTTTCCTTCTTGGATGGCAGAACTAGTGATAAGACATCACATTTGGAAGCAGGCAGTACAGGCAGTACATCATCAAATGTATCAGTTGCAGAGCATCCCCATGTAGCAGGCATTCACAGGGTAATAACATGGCTAAAAGCAGAAAATCCTTGATCCTCAGCAAATGGCAGTAGCTATCCTATCATTCAACCTTTGCCCCTAGAGGAACATACAGATCATAGAGTTGCCACCTTTGGGGAAATGACCAGAAGGAAGGAAGAATCATCCAAATCCAAGTGTGTGACCCTCCAGTGGCAATGAAACGAAAAGCAGAGATTCAAAGGAACTTCAAATAAGATGCATTCATAAAAAATAATAAAGTTTATTCCAATGAGTGAGCTTTAAGCCAAAGGCTTCTTCAGACTCTTAAAACAATGAATAAAACTGTTTGAATCATTTTTAAACCATCCTTAAGCTTCCTATTGGACATTACAAATTGATATGTCACATGTTATCTTGTCTTAAAGGAACAGATACTCAAAAAAGTTAACATAGTTAAATGCAACAATATTTAGAAGGAATACTTCCATCCAAATATACAATTAATGATCAGAATGTCCATGCAAATAAGTAAAAATATGCATATACCCTGATACATTCTAAGAAATAAAAGGAGCATTGTGCTTGGTCCTATATCATTCTACAATCATTAAAAACTGTTGCTACATTCATTAAAACCCTGAACATTCTCTCTCCTCATGGTGTTAAAACATTAAAATCCTTAGATAAACAGCAAGTTTTATCGCGTTTCAATATCTAGCATCTCTACTAAGATAGTGGTGTGTCGAATGCAACTTTGCATATATCAGGTTAAAAAATTAATATAGCGAGAACTCTGTACTAAAAATGTAAGCGTACCTTTACCACAAAACAACATAGCGAATATAATGTATTTCGCGATGTGCCTCATCAAGGAGTCAGACCTCATCATATCGGTGAAAGGCTGTTGTCCAAGATTAAAAAATTCCACAAATAGGAACCTCTTAGATTCCACGTAAAACAAATTGTTTACAAGTTGTAAAGTGCCGTGTGCTGTAGGAACTCTGAATGCAATTGAGTACACCCTAACTTCATGCGCTATGGTAACTCAACGTGCGGTGAGCACGTTCTAAGCATCTAAGTAGACGTATATGCATGCTTGTATATACATGTGTATATATTTACACACATGCATGTGTAAACTATGCCCAATAACCACTAATATATTTTTATGTGTTACGCCTAGCATTCCACTATTTATCTGTTTTTATCTTTTTATTTTGTATTAGTTAATGCCATCTCTGCCATGTTCAGCGAACACTTTAATAAGTGTACTCATTAATATGTACACGTTTCATTGTTTTAAATAGTGACACTTTGTGATCAATATATGCTTCTAGGGCATAATCGTGCTTACAAATACTGTCTATTTTAGGCACAGGACAGCACGAATATAGGCTCACCTTTTTCTTAGAAATTTAAACATTGTTTCTGTTGTTCAGTACTTAGATGCTTAGAACGTGCTCACCGCACGTTGAGTTACCATAGCGCATGAAGTTAGGGTGTACTCAATTGCATTCAGAGTTCCTACAGCACACGGCACTTTACAACTTGTAAACAATTTGTTTTACGTGGAATCTAAGAGGTTCCTATTTGTGGAATTTTTCAATCTTGGACAACAGCCTTTCACCGATATGATGAGGTCTGACTCCTTGATGAGGCACATCGCGAAATACATTATATTCGCTATGTTGTTTTGTGGTAAAGGTACGCTTACATTTTAGTACAGAGTTCTCGCTATATTAATTTTTAACCTGATATATGCAAAGTTGCATTCGACACACCACTATCTTAGTAGAGATGCTAGATATTGAAACGCGATAAAACTTGCTGTTTATCTAAGGATTTTAATGTTTTAACACCATGAGGAGAGAGAATGTTCAGGGTTTTAATGAATGTAGCAACAGTTTTTAATGATTGTAGAATGATATAGGACCAAGCACAATGCTCCTTTTATTTCTTAGAATGTATCAGGGTATATGCATATTTTTTACTTATTTGCATGGACATTCTGATCATTAATTGTATATTTGGATGGAAGTATTCCTTCTAAATATTGTTGCATTTAACTATGTTAACTTTTTGAGTATCTGTTCCTTTAAGACAAGATAACATGTGACATATCAATTTGTAATGTCCAATAGGAAGCTTAAGGATGGTTTAAAAATGATTCAAACAGTTTTATTCATTGTTTTAAGAGTCTGAAGAAGCCTTTGGCGAAAGCGCTCACTCATTGGAATAAACTTTATTATTTTTTATGAATGCATCTTATTTGAAGTTCCTTTGAATCTCTGCTTTTCGTTTCATTGCCACTGGAGGGTCACACACTTGGATTTGGATTGCTCTCTTTTATGTTTACGTGAGTCTCCTGCCTCAACTGATAGCAGCACTGCATTTGGCTTTTTGAGAAGGAAGGAAGACTTCATGGGTTCATGGAAGAAAGAGCTAAAATGAAAAAAAAAACACATTGCCTATGGTTATATCCAGGCTGACACCAACTATAGTGGAATGTTTGTAGGATTAAAGTCAAAGAATCAGCTGTATTCCTAACCCAAAAAGAAGAAAGAGAGATGGGAGTTAGGACTAAGACTGATGCCTTTTAGGAATATTATATGTACCTCCACATTTACACCACATTAATCATACTATGGTTTCAAGTTTACACCTGGTAATGTGCTGAAAGCAGGCCTCCAAGACTTGTACATACAGTACTCATATTGCTGGTGTAGCTACCTGCTAGTTTACTTCATTAACTTGCACATTCTACTCACCAGTTTACTGCTAAAAGAATTACATGCTCTTTGACACCACTTCCATGTTTTAAGCTGACTAGAGAAAATTAGGAAAGTTATTCGCTATCCATTCATTCATTTTCATTTAAAACAATTATGTTCAATAAATGTCTGCAGCTTGTTAATATTCTGATTTATTTCTTCACAGATTTTATACTTTTTGACCCTGGCAATATTTATAAAATACAAATTATCATTATACCCTATTTGCATCAACTCATTTTGTGGTTTTAATGTTTTTAGTATTATAACTTGTGCTGCAGAGGTTGAAATTTACAATTTTTTTTCTGACTATCACTCCTCGTTGTGATCTATTGGCCTACCTATTTCTCACAGGATGAAAGCTGTTCTTGGCCCATTCACTCTGTTTCAGGCAAGAGACAATTGCATATGGTATCATTTGAGCAGCCATTTGGGATTTTTCTGCTTATGGCTCTAACCACTCCCCCTGGTGGTTGACGTTATCATCTGCATCACCAGAATGAGCTCTATCATTGCTTCCCCCAATGCATATAAGCCATACACACATGTGAAGATGGCTACCATTATCAACAAAGCAAGACCAAACTTATGTCTATGGTCTGTGGCTATAATCATTGTCAGCAAGCCTCTGCATGTATAACACAAATGGTTCAGTAGAACCACCACTTCATCAAGCATGGCCTCTGCATGTATAACACAAATGGTTGAGTAGAACCACCACTTCATCAAGCATGGTTGAGCCTTCATCTGCCTTTCACTCTCACCCTCCCCTACCATACTTTTCTAACACCAGGGACTGTAATTGGATACAGTCATCTGGGTCAAACTCAAGGATTTATCCCTCTGTGCCACAGATTTGAGGGGTTTAGTTTGTAATGTCTGATGTGGTATTCGTAACAGTGCAATTTCTCTGTGAAGCCCTGAGGCACCAGGCCTTTCACTAGTTGAAGCAACTAGAGTGATTGTTTCACCTTACAAATACATTTTTGTTTGATCCAAATGACATAAACCATTTGCAGCTTTTCTTTTTCCCCCCAAACAACTTTATCGAACTTGTGACATAGGCGAATTTACATTCATATAAAAACAATCACACTATAATTAAATAACAAATATTTTACTTCATATATATTGCTATATGTGATATAACCTAAGCAGCATTACATAAATTATTCTTCTACTGCCTTCTCTTTTTTTTTTTTTTTAACAAGAAGCATCTTTATTAAGCCATCACATACTACATAGGCAATCATACATTTATACAAATGAAAACAAACACAAAAACACAATCCTAGTTGCAAGCATTTAACATCACAATTCATACTGACACACTCCCAGTTGCAAACATTATACATCACTTATAATCTACCCAATCTTTGTCAGTCAAACATTACATAGCTCATTTAAGTCCTGCCACCTTTTAAACCTCATTCCTCCTGTGTATGTACCGTTAACCCATTTTCCATGTTTCCTATGTAGTTTGGTTCTACCCTTTTCTAAAGATCTCAATTCCAGTTGTTTTATCCCTGTTACAATATTCATTACTTGCTTGCAGCCTTTCTTGACCATGCCGTCCATGTTTTCTGATAGTGTTTGATTTAGTACTTCTGTAATTTACATCATTGTAATAGCTGCCTACGACTGCTCGATTGCAATGGACCAGGACATAATTTGGCAGTCTTCAATTGTCTACTTTCATAAAACCATCACTAAAGCAAATAAACACAATAAATAGGGCAGTAGCTACATGTGGAAAAAGTACACCTACAAGACATTATAAAAGTGAAAAAAAAACTATCAATCCAGCTACTCCACTTCCAAAAGACTCCTTTCATGAGAAACTATCTGAAATTGAAGAATTATTGCTAGCTTTATGTTCTGAGATGTGTATTAAGGTAAATGTGGTAATGTATTTCAGAAAGGAGATTCAGGACTTCATCAAAATGTCTAATATTTAAAAATGAAGTTCTGAATGCAAAGAAGAATACAATTGAACACAAAATAGAATTACAAATAGAACAGAAAAATGAAGACAGAAGATCGTATAGCAAAAAAATATCATACTATCTAGCCTGCCTAAACGTGAAGAGGGAAATCTTCCATAACATTCATGCAGAAATTCCTAGCCAGACTTATTGTAATTTTCAATTTCTACATATATAATTGAAAGAGCCCTAGACTAAGTCACAGTGGGAACGTGACAACTGATTGACGATAATTAATTTAAGTGCCAAAACTACAAAATGATTATTCTGAAGGCCACTTTTATTGAACCGTGAGTTTAGCCTTTTCCACACTTGTGTGAATTCATGAAGTTATATTTCATCGGGGTATTGGGTGTTTCCTCCCACATGGAGGGTGTAGGGGAAATACATTGTTTTTAATTTATTGCATGTCAATACTTTTAACACTTGAACTAATGGAATTCATAAAGCCATCATGATACATCCCAGTTCAACAACTCCACCACGACCACTTATAATTACATTTCTAATCTCTAGATGCCATTAGTTCATCTTGTACAAAGCCAAACACCCTCAAATTATTTTCAGGGATTCCAAAATGTTTCCTTAAATGAGAGATCTTCAAAGAATATAGTATAAAATCTTATGTGGTAAGTTTCTTACAGCATTCATGAATCTTAAAATGAATAATATGCTAACTTATTAGTAAACTGTCATCAAAAACATGTCAGCCTTTCAGCAGAGCAGGTGAGGCCTATCACATTTTCAAACTACAAGTGCCCAATTTGCTGAAGAAACCATTATTTACTTACTGTCACTCTGCTGTCACAATTTACTGCATTTTCTCACTAGTATTATTATTATTATTCAGAAAATGGAACTAGTGTTATTACTATTCAGAAAATAGAAAAAATGTTTAACATCCATTTGAAGAATGAATATTCTAACAGGGTATTAACCATTATGAAGAACCCGGTGAAACATGAGTGCACCTTTTCACTCCTCAACTATCTTAAAGCAGACATGAATAAAAGCCACCATGTTTGCTGTCACTAGATATGGCTTCAACATAAAAAAAGAAATATATAAATGAAAAACTGAAGCAAAACTAATTAAAAATATAAAAATGCATACAGAAACCTACAATAAAAATGATTAGCTACTAACAAAGATAAAAAACAACATGAAAATGTAATGTGGAGGACCTAGTATACAGTAAACATTACTATCATACATGCATGCACACACGCTTGCTTGTACACGGGCACATACACACACACACACACACACACACACACACACACACACACACACACACACACACACACACACTCACACTGCAAACTGAACATCAATAAATACAATTCCACCATACCAAACTGCTCCAGGGTGAAACATGCATACATACATACATATAAACTTACTGAAACTCATAAAACACAACAATCATCATCATCATCATCATCATCCCCTTTTTCCCATTTACATGGGGTCGGGGTATCATATTAACTGTCGCCAACTCTCTCGATTTAGTGCCACTCTCCTGCCTTCTTCAACACTCATGCCTAACTGTCGCAGATCTTTCACACAATCCATCCACCTCTTTGCTGGACGCCCTCGCTTCCTCTTACCTTCTTCCTGTCTGTCCCAAATCTCCCTCACCAGATTGTCTTCTGCTTTTCTACACATGTGCCCATACCATCGTAATCTGTTTTCTTTGATCTTTTCTGCAATTGGAGCTACTTTGGCTTCTGCTCTTATGTCCTCATTTCTTCGCCTGTCCCGCAGTGTGCATCCTACCACCTTTCTCAGGCACTTCATTTCCATCACCTCTAGCTTCTTCAACTGTTCTGCCTTTACTGCCCAGGTTTCTGTACCATACAGCAGTACTGGTCGCACCACTGTCTTGTACACCTTACTTTTCAGCTTCTTTGGCATTCTTCTGTCATAGACTACACCTGATACTCTATGCCAGTTGGCTGCAGCCCCTCTGATTCTAGCTTTGACCTCTTCATTCAGACTACCCTTCTCCTCAAACACCCCTCTCAGATACTTGAAGCTGTTTACCTGTTCCACTATCTTCCCATCTATCTCTATTCTTAGCTTCTTCTGATTTCCCCAATCTGCTACCATTATCACTATCTTATCTGTGCTTAGTTTCATCCCATGTGCCTTCAGATTTGCATTCCATTCTCCTATCCTTTGCTGAAGTTCTAGCTCAGAGTCTGCCTGTACTGCCACATCATCTGCATACAGCAGCTTTGTTGATCTCTCCCCTCCTACCTGTTTGCTGATGTAGTCCATTATGAGTATGAACAGCAGTGGGCTCAGAGCTGAACCCTGGTGCACACCCACTCCCACTGGGAACCCCTCAGTAAGGCCAAACACTGTTCGTACTTGAGTCACTGGGTCCTTGTACATAGCCTGTACTAATTCTACCAATGTTTCTGGGACTTCAAACCACTGCAGTACTGCCCAGATCAGCTTTCTTGGGACCTTGTCATATGTTTTCTCCAAGTCTAGGAAAGCCCAGTTTAACTCTCTCCTCTTCTCTAGTTTCTTCTCAAGTATCTGTCTCAATGCAAACATCGGGTCAATCGTGCTGCATCCTGAACTGAATCCGAACTGTTCATCTCCAATCTTACATTCTACTATTCTGCGTATCCGTTTATCAATCACCCTCTCCAGAACTTTCATGCAATGTGGTAGGAGTTTGATGCCTCTGTACTGTCCACAGTTGTGGATGTCCCCTTTGTTCTTGTACACTGGTACGAATATGCTTATTCTCCAGTCATCTGGAATGCGCCTTTCTCTCCACACTGCAATTAGTACCCTCAGGAGCCATTTCTCCCCTAGCTCACCCAGCATCTTTATCACATCTGCTGTGACCTCATCTGAGCCTGCTGCTTTCCCTGACTTCATTTTCCTTAGTGCTGCTCTTACTTCTTCTAAGCTGGGCTCCTCTTCTACTCTCATTGTAGGCTGTTTCTGGGGCAGTACTGCTTCTGTGGGGTTTTCTTCATTCAGAAGCTGCTGGAAATACTCCTTCCATCTGCCTTTGATGTCCTGTGGGCTGGTAAGCAGGTTGTTGTTGGAATCCCTTATGAAGGGTGTCTGACTATCTTCTTTATCTTTCTGTCTTTGCCTTGCAACCTGGTATAGTTTCTTTGTGCCCCTTACTGAGTCACTTTCCAGAAGCTGATAGAGTGCCTCTGATGCCCTATTCTTTGCTATTGCAACTTCTTTCTTAGTTTCTTTGTTAGCCAACCAGTAGTCCTTCCTAGCTTGGTCAGTCTTTTCAATCTCCCACTTCTTCCTGCACTCCTTCTTTCTTTTGATTACTTCCTGCACTTCTGCATTCTGCCACCAGCTTTCCTTATGTACCTTATTTCCATACCTGGCTCAGCCACATATCTTTTCTGTAGTCCTAACACATGATGTTTTTAGGCGCTGCCACTCTTCTTCAACTCCACCTATTTCCTCCCCTTCTTGGGGTGCTAGAGCCCTGAGTAATTCCTTGAACTGCTGTACTTTCTTTCCAGTCAACTTCCAGGTCTTCAGCCTGGTCTCTGTTGACCTTAGAGTCTTCTCTGACCACTGCTTGCAGCTGATTGTGGCAACTACTGGTTTGTTCTGTGAACCGACTGTTTCACTGGGGATGACTTTGCAATCATGGATTCTACCCCAGTGCCTTTTCCTTACTAGGAGGAAGTCTACCTGAGTTGCATGTTGGCTACTCTTGTATGTGATCTTGTGACTGTCTCTCTTTCTGAACCATGGGTTGGCTACTATCAAGCCATTTGCCATACAGAAGTCTAGAATGGCTTCTCCTTCTTTATTCCTATTGCTCCACCCATGTGGACCCAGGCAGTCCTCATATCCTGTTTTGTCTGTCCCGATATGTGCATTTAATTCACCCATTATCAACGCCAATTCATGTTGTCCTGCTTTATCTAGTAGGTCCTGCAACTGCTGTCTGAATGCACTCTTTTCCTCACTATCACAACCCTGCCGTGGGGCATAGGCTGAGATTATGAATGCTGTCCTATCATTACACTGGAGTCTGATTGCCATGAGTCTGTCATTAATTCTGATGATATCCCTCACTGACTTCTGAAGCCTCTGTCTCACCACAATTCCTACACCATTTCTAGCCTTTCCACCACCCGAGTAGTAGAGTCTGGATCCCAAGCCAAGTGGCTTTGTTGCACTGCCCTTCCATCTCATCTCTTGGATACATAGGATGTCCAGCCTCCTCCGTATCATCATGTCATCCACTTCTAAGCTGCATCCTGTCAGTGAACCTACATTAAGCGTATCAATTCTCAGTTCATGTTTGGCAGGTTGGTTGGTTTTATGTCCAGCTTTCACTCAACAGAGCTATCTCAGGTAACCCAGGCTGGGCAACTAGACAACGGCCAGTAGCCTATTGACCCAGGGCTGCTGGGCTTTTATGGTGGGCACACACTGGCCAATAGGGGCACATATACCCCTCCCACCGTTAGCATGGGTCCCTGGCATGAGTCAGAGAGTAGGCAGGGTCCTCAACCCACTTATCATCGGTAACTACCCATGCCCATTTTTTGGCGACAGTCAACATGACCAAATCACCTAGAGCCATATTTTACACCATCGAGTGGCTAGCCCTGCCATGGCAAGCAGTTTGTGATCCATGTTCTCCTATCTTGAGGATGCTGCACACCACAATAGATGCCCAAAGCGGTTGGTCTTTTTACAACTCTTCCCCCCATTGGGCACCATGTAGAGTCTGTGCTGCTGCCCACAGCTCCATTCATTGGTGAGTTTGAGATGGAAACACTCAGCATGTTTTTTGAACATGGGAGAAACCCCACGGAGACACAGAGAGAACATGCAAACTCCAAACAGGCATTAGTCGGAGGTCAGGATTGAACCTTGTACCTTGTGCATTGGAGGTGAAGACCTTAACCACTAAGCCATCTGGTCTCTAAGTTATACAATATAGAATATATGATATAGAATATATAATAAAACAACAATATAGAATATATAATAAAAAGGATTTTAAGGTATAAAAATAAGAAAAGAAACACAAAATTCCCATAATGCACATAATTTTGGGGGAGAAACTGCTGTCAATTTTGTAAGTGCAGTAATAGAATTCAGGATGGCATTACAGGGGAAATAACAAACTTTCCAGAGATGGGGAGGCCCTGCACCTAGACCATAAGTCTTAACCCGAGGGAGGGCAGTTATTTCCCCTATAATATCCATATTGGAAGGTATTATTACTTCTTAAATGATGAATGCTCTATTGGGTGAGATAATATTTCCTTTGTCACTTATTATGGAGGCATGCTTCTCCCTTAAATGTACAATACTTTTCTTACATGAGTGAATTTTCAGTGATACCTGATGAAGGGTTTATGCTAAACTTTCATTTCACCCAGCCATTTTAACCATGTTCTTTTCACATGTTTTACTCTGGAAGCCCCTGCATATTAGATTATTAAACTTGATTCTATTATCTACTCCCTTTACATTCTTTTTCTTCCATGCAGGCTTTGAGAAGGTCATTATGGTAGTGTTACTTATTATAGATAAGAAAGATTGCATCCTTAGTGTGCCATTTGTCTGGTGTAAAATGCATCATATATTTTTCATATTGTTTTATTTTATTCAAAATATATGTCCAGTCACTGGTACTGCAGCAGAGCTTTGACACTTCAGCCTAATCACGTTTCATTTTCTTGAGCTAAACACAAAAGGTAAACCATGTCATTTATTGGGGGTATTAATGACCTCAGACCCTTACATTTGATGGCAGTAAAATAAACTAGCATTCTATTTTACATGTTTCCAAGTATTAATGATATATAAAATAGTTAACGTAGACAGAGTTGTGAAGGATGCCAGCCCAGCTGGCTAGAACATTGTAAATAATCCTATGTCATTTTAAATATTAATATGATCCATAGGCTTGTCTACAAATGTAAGTACCCTGTATGTTATGTGCTGAGTTTCAAAAATGTTACCACAATGCACCCTGCTGGAAAAGAGCAGAAATGTATATGGACTATATGCTTGTGCAAATGTATGTTTTCATAGTAGAAATTGGGACATAACAGAATTAACGTGTAAATTGAAAAAATAAGTAAAGAGTTTTACGATTATGTTTACCACAGCTAGACGACAGAATGTCTACAGTTAGAGTTTCTTTCTATTGGCTTAAGACAGAAATAATTACTAGGTTTAAAATGTAAAATTGTTAATTGTTTTATGACTTCAAGTTTCAGGCAAGCTTCTAAGAGATAAGTGTCAGCTTCTAAGAGATAAGTATTTTTCATAGAGACATGTTAAATTCTGTTGGTATCTGTTTAACCTGGGAACTAGAGGCAGGTGTCAAATAGTGATGTCATCTAGCTAACCCAGCAGTAATGTGTATTATTAATTTAAGAACTATCTCACAGAAAAGGTCTGTGCATTTTGTATCTTGTCTTGGATCTGAACACATCTATCTCACCAGCACTTCTCATCTACATTTTCCTTGCTCTATTAGTAAGACTTATATCATAGTATTACTCTTAGAGATAAATAGGAATATAGTAAGATTAGTCTAGATGTGTTCTATATTTATGTGAGACTGTCCTGCAATGTTGTTTTAAAGTATTTCCTGTGATTCTGAAGTCTGCTGTCACTGTGTTGAATTAATGAATATTATCTTGTGCTTTTATTATTTAATATTAAATATATTTAAACCTTTTAATCATGGCTGGTTTGGTACTTGCATATGTATGTGGTAACACTGTACAGGCCACTCCTAAATAGCCTTCAAGTCTTGGGCACACTTACCATTTGGTTAACAGTAACATTACACAGTAGAATTGGTCACCCTTTGTGAAGGGCTTTATAGTAGCGGATAAGAGTGGTTGGTGGCAGCTGGTACTACCTTATAGTTTGGGAAGAAGGAGACATAGTTAGTGAACCTGTGCCAGCCTTCCCCAGGAGTGTCTGTGGATTTGTATATAACTCAAATCTCAAAGTGTGTGTGTGTGTGTGTGTGTGTGTGTGTGTGTGTGTGTGTGTGTGTGTGTGTGTGTGTGTGTGTGTGTATGTGAGCTACTTGGGCAGAGACACGAAGCACTGATTGGACAGAGAAGGTGCTGGAGGTTTTGGCTTAACCACTCAGCTGAGATCTTAACCCTATAGCTGTGCCAGTGGGGAGTCGTATTGGGGATCTGGAGAAAGAGAGAGAAACCAGCCCCAGATTGACTGTGATCTCTGTGTGCTTAGGGGAAATTGTACTTAACTGTGTGTGTACTTGTCATCCTCCCAATGTGCACGTCCCTCACTGGTGTTAGTGGTGAGGATTGAGGCTCCTTGATTACTGAGCCAGTGCAGGGGTGTCACAAGAATACATCTCAAGTCTTAAATTCCCCGCTTTTATTTTTGCAACACTGACAGCTACCATGTGAGGCATTTGTAGTCTTAACATTGCTGTGTAAACTAAGGAAGGTATGACTTGGTATTGCCACTTGCAGTACTGGAAGCTCTAATTTCAGTACTGCAAATCCCAAAACATTGATAAATCATGCATGATCCTTATAAAATAGTAACAAAGTTCAAAACACAAGGTTACACATTAAAACCATTTATTGCAAGGGACAAGTTCCCTGCACCCCTTGACATTGCAGCTGCACCCCTGAATCCCTTCTACATTAACCATTTGAAATGTCGGGACCCATTAGAGTGAGTCCCAAAATATCAAGACTAAATGGACTTACATATATTAACCCAAGCTGCCATTTCTCTGAATATTCCTTTTTTTCCCATGGTATGGCAACAATCTTGAAGTTGGTATATATACACACATATATATATATATATATATATATATATATATATATATATCTATGAAATTCCAAAACTTGGAAATTCATATGGCTGCGACCATATGATCTAAGTTTCATAACTTCAAACATTAAAAAAAAATAAAAAACAAAAACATTCTATTGTTAACATTTTTGCAGGGTGGCAAGCCCCCCTGCACCCCTCATGTGGGAGGCTGTAAACTCACAGTGCATCCCCTGCTAATTAAATATACCAACTCAGAGATTATGTTACATTGTGGAAAGGGTAAATTTCCATTTCTGCTCTGTCTCTCCATTCAAAACAAAACTTTGATCGTATGGTCCCAACCATATGACATTTGACGTTTTGAAACTTAAATAATCTGATAGGGATCCACATATACATACATATATATATATATATATATATATATATATATATATATATATATACATATATCTATATAAATGTTTTGGGGGGGTGCAAGTGGGGCTTGCCCACCTACAAAAAGCAGTTTAAAGGAGAACAGCGATTTTCAAAAATTACTCTTCTCCTGTATTGTCTGTCTTTTTTTCTGCTTGCTGGCACTCAGCATTTTAAGTGCCAACATTTCAATAGGGAGCCAACCTCTACTTGTATACATCAACTCCAAGATAACTGTACCTCAGAGAAGAAGAAAAGAGGTAATATTCTTGAAGTACAGCAGTTTCAGAGTTAGTATACAGATGGCTATATATATATATATATATATATATATATATATATATATATATATATATGTATATCTATATATCTATATATATATATATATATATATATATATGTATATCTATATATATATATATATATATATATATATATATATATATATATATATATATGTCCAATATCTGAGGGCTCACTGGAATGGGTTGCTGTAGGCCTACTGGCTGTGTCCGATGGAATTACAAGAGATGGCTGAATGTCAACCTTAGTGTCAGATTCAACCTCTGCACCCCCCAACTGTGCCTTTGTTTGGCCACCATCATCATCAGAAGTTGCCAATACTCTGACATCAGGTGGTAAGAGTCCTACACTTTCACTCTTAGGATGATCTGTGATAATAAGCAACAATCACAGGAAAAATATAATAACTATGCTACTATAGTCAAATGAATAGAACAAGCTAACAGTGGTGCCACTGCTACAGACAGTACAGCAATATACACAACAGTCCTGAAACCCACATCACACATATGGATACAATATATATTTCTTTGAACTGCTCATCACTACTGACAAAAAAAATATTTGGCTTACCATGTGCAGATGATGTTATGCTTTTCATGGATGATGGTCCTGGAAGAATTTAAGCAAAATGTAAGGGCAACATATCACAATTAACAGTAATACAGGGGGTTAAAACTATTTGCCTTTTATTTGTCCATTAACAATACTTGTAACAAGAACTTGGATGCCATGTGCAACCTAAGCCCACATGTAATCAAACAACATGTTTTGTTAATTGTATCAGTCTACAAGTCCCCTCCGAAATGAATTGATTGTTAAGCAGAAGTTGCATATTGCTGTCAATATTTTAATAAACAAGAGTATTTAAAATTGAGATACATGATCCCACCTAGAAGTTCCTCCTGGGACATACTTGTTCTCCCTGAAACAGTAGCACCAGTGTCAATTACATCCTGTTCTCAGTTTCCAGTGAGTTTCCACAGAGCTGTCTGGATTCCTAACAGTGGACAGGAACTTTTTATTTGCTGTTAGTGGTGACCCTGTAGCAGGACTCTCCCTGGTATCCATCTGATCATAGGCCACTGCAGCTGCTATCCTCTGTGCAGATGAAATCATGTCAGTGGTTCTGTGGTGCACCTGATCATATGTCCTGCTGTAGCTGCCTATTGCATTCACATTAGCAACTATCTGCTGCCAAATTTGCATTCTGCCTGACATATCTCCACATCTCCACATCCCCTTTCAAGCAGAAAAGCATCATGTCACCTAATAGCTTCCACAATGACCTGATTCTCATGGTCAGTGAAGAGGGGCTTTCAGGGATTGTGATCTACTTCTCTGAAGTCCAGGCCAACACGAGGTGACTCTGGCTGACAAAGTTCACAGACAATTGCAAGTTGGGAGCTATTATTAACTCCCCAAGTGATGTTGACATCCTACAGAAAGGCCTCACTGAGACCAACGACTGGTATCAGATCCATGGCCTTAAACTCAGTGCCAAAAATTGTGTAGTCATCCCCTTTGGGAAAAACCCAGGTCCCACGAATTACCAAATTAGTGATAGTCCACTGAACACAGAAGACATTATAAGAGATCTGGGAACACAGGTTGACAACAACCTCTCTTTTGACCACCACATTGCCACTGTGGTCAGAAAGTCCTTCTGTGTGGCACATCTCATTACTAAGGGTTTTGTATCCAGGAAAAAAGAGGTCATTGTCTCCCACTACTCTTCCATCATTAGGCCAATCATTGAGTACAATGTCCCATTTGGCATGTTATCTCACTATACACCTGCAACAACTGGAGAGGCCACAAAAGTACCTCACAAAGAGGATCCTAGGCCTTAAACATTTGTCCTATATGGACAGATTAAAAAAAAAACTCCAGCTATTCTCTGTCTTATATCGCCTACTTAGAAGCACTGTCTGCTTGACTTACAAAGCCATGTCTGACCCAGCTCTGTTAGAAATGCTACATCTAAGGAAATCCCAATCCCTCCACATCACACCCTCCAAAGACCTCAACCTCATTACCACAATCAACAGAACATGCTGGAGGGACAGGTTCTTAACCCAGAGACTGCCCATGCTCTGGAATAGACTTCCCATACATGTCAAGCAGAGCACCTCACTGGCTGTCTTCAAGAGAAATCTTGATGAGTGGATGGGAAATTGAAAATTCACCCCAGGGATCACTCCAGTGGCTCTACTCGACAGAGACACTGAGAACTAAGGTTGGGTGGCACAATGTCAGGGTAAGCCTATGGGCTAGGCTTGTAAAGGCTCCAGGGCCATTAGCCTAGTACACACCTATGAACCTATGAACCTATGAGTCTACACAGAAACACAGTTATAACATTAGGACTTGTGATGACAGTTAATAAGGCTGTGCATCTGAGAAAGTGAAATGCCCCGACAAACATAAAAATGCCGTCAGTACACTTCTAAGCAATGCATACAGTTAAAAGCATTATTTTATTAATGCATATATTTATTAACATACTTTTCTTAATGACATTTCAGCATATGCAGTATATAGCTGAAAAATGCAAGCATACATTATCTAGGTCAGATGCCTTGTGTGCAGATATATCCCAAAGTAATATCCTCTTCTTTGTTGTCCACATAAACAAGTCTCCTCACCTTCAGATTCACTAGCTACACAGTTCCCTTTTTATGTTGTAGATTCAGGGCTGTAAGCATGGTGAAGATGTAAATGAGGTGTGAACTCATTAGAATTGCTGAATCCCAATTACTTGGCTCCGTGTAGTAAATGTAAACATGGTGCAGGTACTCCTTCAGTGTTTGTTGCTAATGGATTGATACTGTGAATGATTGGTGGTAGGGAGAAGGAAAACGCAACAGCAGTTCAGATTGCCATACCTCCAGTGGGTGTGTCAGCCAGGTTAGACTTACAAAGTAGAGAAGTAATTGTATCAAGGTTTTAAATGTAAGTAAGCAGCACGCATTTCACAGTTTCTGTTCAGTAACATCCAACCTCCTCTTCATTTGTTGACAGCTGTATATTATTGCCATTTAATATCCTCACACATTTTTAGGACAGTGATATGGAATACCTTACAGACTGCATGTCTTGATTACTGCTTACATAAGACAAGAATGAGTAACAAACACAGACAGAAAAGACAGAGTTGCATTTCTGCAAGCGGAAGTCATAAATGGTTGTATAGTCACTCAGTGCACTACATCTGAAAGTAATAAATGTACAAACAACACTCATATGTTTTGTTACTACTGTGGATGATGTTGCATTTGATTGTATGCGGTATGATTTCAGTTCCCTGTCACAAAGCTGTTTGTGTGACAAAGATAGATAAGACACCCTTACTGTGTGCTAAAGGTTCATTGGAGTGAAAGTTTAAACCCAGACCTGTGTAAAAACAATTCATGTGTGCCAAGAAAAATGGTGTAATGTTTATTTTTCTTCATTTCAACTAATTTTCCTTTTTTTTGTCTTAGTGTTTGTGCCAAGAGCAGCTTAGCACAAACAAGGGAAATGAGGAAACACAATGAATGCCAGGTTTAGCTGTGCTTATCTCGTTTGTGTGACACCTAGCACTGCTCAAACCTGGAGTACTAGCCCACACAGAAAGCAGACAGAGCACCTGCAGACAGGGCATAGACAGTATAAAGGTCAAACAGGATACATTATTGCTATTTTTGCTTTCCATCATGCAGTGCTGCTAAGTGATGCTGCACAGTGCTTAGTAAGGTTCCTCAACACCTGCAGCCATTGAACACCTGCAGACAAGATGCAAACAGTCAATAATTTAAAATGGACACATTCTGTTAATTCTGTTGGGCACTGCACATACATGCTAAGTGGTGTTGTACAGCAGTTAACACACATGTTAACCTAAGAATCAATAAGTAATTATACAACTGTCATCTAACTATTCCTGTGGCAGCAGGTGTAAGAGTAGGACTGTAATAAAGATGATCTTGTGTTCAAATACAGGAAATGCAGCATATTATTACTGCTGTGACAGTCTAATTTATATCAATGAACATAAAAATATAGAAGTGCTGTTTCAACATTCTTGTGGCGACAGGTGTAAGTGCAGGGTTGCCATACATGTGGTTCTGGGTTCTAATGCAGGGCATTAAAGACATTTTTACTGTTGTTCCATTTCATATTATATTCAATACCACTTATAACACTTTAGATAGTGGAGCTTATATGAATTTTATGCATGAGGGATAAGACACCCTGATTGTGTTTTCAGATTTTCATATTAATAACTCAGGGTATACTGTCCACTATATTTCTGTAAGTATTATTCTGCTATGTGGACTTGGATGGCCTTCACACTTAAGTAAGGCACATACACAAGTGAATCTATATACAAGAACCTTGTCAGGTCACACACTTACATGGTTAACATCTCAAACTGCTGGCTGTATTTATGAATGATTCATGACTACATCCAAGCAGCACTTCTTCTGTGGCAAAGATGGAAAATCACCACTGAGGATGCACATGTTCTGTCCCATATTCATAGGTTTGAATCTTACACTTTAAAAATCAATTTTATCGATGTATAAAGCCAAAACAAAAATGTGTCTAGTGATGGTATTTTAACTTACTTAACAGTTACAACACCAGACACCACTCAAGCTAATGTCACGTGTAACATTAACTTTCCAGTTTCAAAAATTGCTTTCCTCCCTGTTTGGCACTGCTGCTCTCCATTTAAAATTTCACAAACATGGTTGGCATCCTTTCTTGGGTTTGCACACTACCAGTCAATGTGATAATAGGAATTGGCAAACATCATCATTTCTCATTATTCGAGTTTTTGTATTAGACATGTCTGGAGTTAGAGGGGAAAGTGCCCAGTTTACAGCACAGAAATGGGGTGTCCAGGAGTCCAGGATATTTACTGCACTCATGGTAAAGTGCCACAGGCAAAGGCTTCTTCAGGGGGACTATTCTGGCTCCCAGTACAAGTCTGCGGCTTGGAGTTGTTTGGCTAAGGCTGTATCCAGTGCAGCTGGCATCCCATGCACTGGAGAACAGTATACACAACCACTTCAACAACGTACAAAGGTGCAAGAGGTATACACTCAACCAGTGGCTGACTGAGTTTCAAAATGGTGACATCCCACAGTTGTGTAAGTATGCTAATAAAGATAATTTTTAATACATAGAAAACTAAATATAGGCAAGACTGGAATGCATAATGCTCTTATGTTCTTTTCTTTTCTTTTCACAGCTAATGCTGAGCTTGAGTTGAATTGGCAGGCTCATGCTGAACATCTGGAGAGACTGAGGGAAGCAAGTGGTATATATGCAGCACAACAGAAGTATTATTGCAGCTTTAAAGTTAATGATATATTTTTTTGTATTCTGTACAGTAGTCTAAAGTGAGCATGCATATCCTAACTGTAAAAGCAAGTATGCATGTATAATCTGTACCACAAACCAACTTTAAGAGTCACATGTAAGACTGTAATCAGAGGGTGTGGACTCAAATACCACAAGTAGCAACTATACAATACTACAGTTTCTTCATAATATTTCATAAATTAAAGTCTACACAAGTGGCATAAATACCCTGCTGCTAACTGTAATCAATATACTTGGACCAAGCATATGAGCATATGTGCAATACATGCACATTGCAAAGATTACTTTGAGCAATCTATAATTATAGTTTGTAGTTGATAGGATGCATACCTAAATATAATAGTTCAGATAAAATAGTTGTATAATTGTGATAGTACATTGTATGTTGGTACTCATGTAATCTCTTTTTTTTTTTCTCTCATCCCAACCCCTACCTCTTTTTTTTTATTTTCTATTATGTGTTGTTAAAATGTCTCCATGTCATCCATCTGTAACAAATCACTAAATGCTTCATAGCACAGTGAGATGGGTCAGCCTCAGTGGGTCCACCTGCCCCACTCCATTGGCTCAAGCATTGATATCCAGCACATTTTGAGACCCAACCTGGCAGTGCTGCCTCTGTACTACCTGCAATTTCAGGTAGCACTTCCCCAGCAGCTGGTGCAGTGGTACCATCCGGGAGTAGTGACAGAGGTGGAGTTTAATTCATCCACCAAGAGATGCCAGAGCTGGTGCATAGGTTCATGCACCACACCATTGGTGTACATCTGCGTTGGATGGAGTGGATGCTCTACTTCATGATCCATAGCAGGAAAAGAAATCAAGCACTCCAGCAGCCAGCAGAGTAAGGGGACAGTGATGACAGTCCTTTGGGTGAGGACTAGATTCTGACTGTCTCCCTATTTGATGGGAATGAGCTTGCATTGTCCCCTCCCTCACCCCGATCATGGTGCCCCCACTCTTTTGTGTCCCTCACAGTCTCTGTGTCTTGTCTTGTTTGTCCTGTTTGTTTGCATTTGCTTCCTCACCTACTCAACTTACCTGACCCATAAATACCAATGTCCCTTACCCAGCATTCTTCTCTTACTGAATTAAAAATAAAATAAGCACCTGTTCCACAAAAATATTGCCCCATACGTAGCTCACCAATTCTCACACATGTCTTCTTGACACACCTGATTTGGACCAGTTGGCTATACAACCTGATTGCATTGTTGTCATCCCACTTTGTAGAGGTGACAGTCCAGATTCAGCTAATATTCTCTACATATTTTCAGTTTACACTGTTAAAGAAATGGATAGGTATGGTTCTTTCCTACCTCTGTCCTGCTCATTCCTGTATTGCTTTCCCTTTGTTCTTCCCCCTGCTTAATCCCCATTTCAACACTTTCCTATCTACCCCGTTATAACACCTATAATCTTGTCAAAAAATAGAATCACACACAACAAATATAAGTACCAAGAAAACCAACGGAGCCCTTCAGTTTTTGGCTCATATGTTTGCACAGAGTTTGGTATCACATGCCAATGCCAAGCAACGATGAATGGCTCTTCAATGATGCGTTTTACCTCCCTGCAATGCTGCTTAAGCATGATGTGCTAAGAGAGAACACAGTAACACACAGTGAGTGTAATATAAAGAAAATAATTTCATTGCATTATCACAACTTCTTTAAAAGTATTACATACACCTGGATTCAAACCCAGTATCATCTGGGCTCAAAAAGAAATATGTCAATGTATTTACACCTGCTGCCACAGTGTCAACTGAGCTGTAGGTGTGTTTCATCCACTCAATACTAACTCTCATAATTTTAGCAATGAGCCTTGTGTTTGAGCACTGCTTAACCACGTGCAAACAAGGAAGGCAGTTGAAATGTTTATTCTGCATATGCAAATACTTTGCCAGCCATTGTGCAAACCCGCTGCTCACTGTTGTGCTATGCAAAGTAAATAGTAGCATGTATTAATTTTTTTTACTGTCCCTTTAGTGTTCATGCCATGAAACTTCATATGGAAATATAAAAAATGAAGGCCCTATCTAAGAATATGCCACATATGTAGAATGCAGCCATGTGTTACCCCATGCACTGCAACACTGGTCTCTCAGTACCTGTTGACAAATATCTCAACTACACTACATAAATTGATGACAAATATAGTGTGATATACCATGCATATCTTTAGAATGACAATACATATTCAGATTTTCAAAACTTGCAGTAATGTGGACACTTGTTTACATACAGTTTGTAAAGCTGTGTCATAAGCTATACCTGCACATTGGAACACAACCATCACATACTACTCATTGCAAACTCATCAGTCTGGTAACATGCAGAACTTGAACTATCTTGACAATTGCACAAGCCTACACATCCATTTCATGCAGGCCTGCCAACATCTTCTCTCCAACATCCAGTGCTGATGCCATCCACTATAAGTTGGCTTGCAGCCTTGTAAAAGTCAGATTTGTTCTGTGGCACTTGCGTAAAATCCTGAATTCTCTAGTCTGTGTACTTAGATAGTTAGAGGTTCTATTCTTACTGCAGTCGTCTGAGAGGTGTGTGTGTTTGTGTACTTGCTTGACATTAAAGAGAGCATGTCACACCATCATGTATGACACTGATATTACCATTTTCTCCTCACCAGACACTGCTGATGTCATCAGCTATAAAATGTTGTCTGACATTCTTCATGTCCGACTTAAACTGTGGCACTTTCCTTAAATACAGAGTTCTCTAGTCTGTGTACTTAGATAGGTAGAGGCTCTCTTCCTGTTGCAGTCAAATGGGGTGTGTGTGCGAGTTTGTGCATTGCTTGTCATTAAAGAGAGATTATTTTATGTCAGCATGCGGGACACTGCTATTACCATTTTCTCCTCCCCAGACTCTGTTAATGTCATCAGCTATAGCTGATTTGTGGATGTGCAGTATTACCATCGAGGCAGAGTCAGAGACTGGCCTGTAGGCCTGGCACAAGTCATCTCATCCTGTATGATACAGATTACAGTGACAGGACTTTCACTGTATTCACAGACATTATGGCATGATTTGTAGGCCCTGTATTTTCTTGGTAAGAAATCCATGTGTCTGTCCATCTGCTGCAGGTGTGTAGTGAGGTGCATGCAAAAAGGAGCATTATACTCTATTAGTGTTCTGATGAGGTTTGAGTACAGTGTTGTATCATCCACAGATCTGGATATGATAGCCTGACTTATGAGGTGCAGAACATACCTTTCCATACCACTGTGAACACTTGGTGGTCAATGTTCAGATTACTTTCTATGTGTGTGTTCCCTGGTCTTGCACCACTGGGTTTCACCATAGGGCAAGTGCTGTAAATACTGTAATTAGTTTGAAATTTCACTTTGTAGAAGGCAAAAATAATGACACATTTTTACATTTATGTGCAGATCATATGGCTTTGGCACCAATAATTTGTCTGTGTTAGCCACTCCTGTAGTATAATACAAAAACACTTGTGAAGTCATGTGTCCAGTGCAAAATAAGCTATTTATTAAAAGGCTAGCAAAACTTTACTGGTTTCCCTTTTGGGGTTGCACTTGTTTCTTATTTTTGTGTGTTTTTCCTCCTGTAGAATGTTATCATCATTGGACGACTCAATGATTGTACCCAATATGCAGGAATCAGCAAACTTGGTAAGCCAAAGGCTGTATACTTTATCCTGGACTGTCAACAACTAGATTCCAAAAAGTAAAGGACCATGCACAGATCCTTGGGGTATGCCAGTGGTGACAGTTCAATGGGTAGAGGTTGATTCGCCAACTTTCAAAGTATGTGTTCTGTCTATGAGCTAATTGGTTAACCATCTAGTGATGTAAGGGTTAATTCCCAGTTGGGAGAGTTTCTCAATGATACTTGAGATTGTGTCCAGTCCTAGGCCAGATCAAGATAGGCAGTATGCACTGCCTTACCTTTATTCAGGCCTATCACACATAATCAATGAGCTGTGACAACTTCACAGATTCTCTACTGCATGAATTAGAACATATACCTACCTGACACAGTTTTAGACACACTTTAACACATCCTCCACACAGGCTGTGTTCCTGTAGAAGAGTGTACATTAACATGCATCCATCTGAGTTTGGGGAGACAGCACATGATGCATGCACGTATAGACATTTCCTGACTCTCCTCATTTGTGAGGTAGACCAAAATGTTATCATGGACCTTTTATAAACTGACACTAGTAATATCCTAGCTGTGTGCAACAGACATGTGTGAGTTGTTAATGCTACATCTATGTCTGTTACATCTGCTAGATGTCCTCAAATAGGTCATCAGGGGCATGCATGATGACAACACTATCATCTTGTGGAACTTGACCAGGCCAAGGCATTTGACACAAATCCACACTGAGATATTCACTCAGCACTGTCAGATGTGGCCATAAACACCTATATCACCAAGTAGGTAGACTAGTGGATCACATATGTGACATCTAAATATGTTGAAGTGTTTGAAGTGACCTATATCTCAGGTCCAGTGATCAGGTCCTTACATCAGGGCTGCCTGCTAGGCCCTTTCCTGTCCATTAGTTATGCCACAGATGTCAAGAATGATTTACACATCCTATGTCCAAACAGTTGTCTGAAAGACTACAGATTGTGGGCAATTATTGACTCCAACTGTGATATCAGTGTAATACAGACAGAATCAATACAGACCAAAGATTGCTGCCATAGGCATGACAACACATGAGATGAAACAGAAATGGGGGGGGATTTGTTACATTATGAAAACAAACACACAACCCAAGGATAATGTAGACATCACACCCCATAAGCAGACCAACTGGTATGTAACCTGTTTCTTTGAGTAGATTGTATGTGGAACATCCACCAGCATGTGGCCACAGTGCTGACTACTCCCCTGCATCTAACACAACTACTGAGTATGTGAAGGACATCCACATCCAAGGCCATAATACCTCCATAGTTCACAGCCTTCATTGCAACAATAACTGAATACAATGCTCCCTTCTTCATATACCCTCTACACGTCTGCCAGTGATGTGTAACAGAAGTGCACCACCTTTGTCACAGTGAGCTGTCACACATCTTACTGGCCATACCTAGGTATTATTTTTGTTGCATAAAGATTACTGTCTGATGGTGCAGAACACCCATCAAGGTGTTACACTAGTTGCATGTGTGATACCTGTTCTGGTGATGCACACAGTACATCAATAGCTGTTTGACAACACTGATGGCATGGGTTACATTTGTGACAGTCTCAGTTGTGCCAAATATATATCTGCCAAGCACACCAGTCAACTAGCCTGTATTGATCAGAATGTCACATAGAGGTATAGCAGTGTCCCTCCAAACACCTCCTGCAAATGTTACAGTGTCAGGACAGTGTGCTTGATTACCCTTATAGATTGCTGACATGTCATAATAGTTGTACAAGTGTGTTTGTGCAGAGCCATCTATGATCACTCAGAGTCACATATGTTATACAGTGACATGAGATTACTGGTGGTATTATCCTGATATTGCCTATGACTGTACATGCTTCTTTTACTGTTGTCCATGAGCCTGTAACTGTGTCCCACTTTTTGGAGAACTCTGCTGACATTACACTCTTATTCAAGCAAATCAGTTTGTACAGCTTCACAATATGCACCCAAACACGATTTTATATAATATCCCTGATAGATTTCCTCTGCATTGATCATGTGTAAGGATGCTTATCTCACAAAGACATCTTCTCCATTGTTATGTCACCTTGAGTGACAGTCACATAATACACATTTTCTCTGTGCAGTCCATATTGTATCATACTGATATGTGATTAGTGTTCCTGCTACAACTGTCTTCCATTTACATGCCCTCATCTGCAGTACATTAGGAAGTTTCACTTGTCCTATTTCCCTGTGTTCATTCCTACAATTTATCTGTGTGTCCCTATTCAGTACACACACTTTCCTTGACTGTTTATTTTACATGGCAGTCTATGTACCCTTACACCATCTTGTACTATGTTTATACCATTTAAATTACTATATGTTAAGCGCTAGTAATCATTGTGGCATTATGCCCAATCCCGCTAACCTAGTTTGCTCTACAGTAAACAAGTTCGCTATCCATGTTGGTTTACATGGTTTCCTGGATGGCAACACTGTAACACAACTAGGATTATGAAGAGCATGAGTGACTGTTTCACCATCACAATATTTAAAAGTGGAAAGCACAGTAGGCTTACCATAGCTGAGTCCTGGCTACTGGGTAGCAAAGTATTATCTAGGGGCACACCTTAATCCCTCACATTCAAAATTACCTCCAGCATATTGTATCACAGAAAAATTTGGAGGGAGAATTTATAGAGCTTGTAAGGTTCTCATAGCTGCATGCACCAGCATTGCTTCTGACTTTAATAGGTTAAGTATTAGTCAGTTATAGTTTATCCAATTGAGAATAGAATCCAAACAATCTGGAAGCATAGTAAATGTAGTCCTATGCTCCTTACAGAAGGATAGGTACCTATCACTGTCACCTGCATAACAGTGATGATACCCAAAAACAACACCTCCCAGCAGAAGGAAATACTTTGTAAACAATGGGTTCTCTAAAACAACCTGAAACATTACCCCATGACAGTAAACTGAAGGAGTTTAACCTACCAAAACTATGGGTGACATTAGTTTAAAAGCATGTTTAGCATGGAGGCAAGTTCCCCTGTACCACATTTAATTATGTAATTTATCTCCATAGTCACACAATTCCATAGGCAAGAGAAACAGTTTTCAAAGGGGGGGGGGGTGGCTCACTCAACCGTGATCTCACAGTACAGATAATAAAGGTAAAACATTCTTGTAGTAGTAAAATTTGAAGAATTGGAATCAGGGAAATGCATTTCTACAGTTGCCACTTGGTAGTGGATCATACTTAAACAACAAATGAGCCAAGACTGAATAAACCAAAGACATTTAAGACCTGGTAGGGTGTACGCAGAGATACTGGGAAATCAGTTAAGGACTCTGGATGTGAGGCTACCATGACTCTGCGGACATGTGATAAGGATCCTGAAGTAGATGGTCAATGCTAAAGCAGTATCAAGGAGAATCAGGAAACGTCATAACTAATGATCTCTAATAACTAACAGGTCACTTGTGACCCAGGAAAGTAAAATTTCATTGCTATGGCTAGATCTATTTTGATCAAGACAGGACATGAAAATCTATGAAAAGTTAAGATGGGAATACAGTTAAACATAAACTGGTTTATCAATAAGTTTACTTAAACTGCACAAACCTCAAACTTTATAAATTTACTTAAGGAAAGATGTGACACGGTGGTAATTCTACAGATTATGGTGATCAAGTGAAACTCCATGAGTATGGAACAATCAGGGCAGTCAAACCCACTTTAAGTAGAGATGGAACTGCTCAAAGAATGCAAAATCTAAAAAGTAAATGGAACTATAGATGTAACCAATCTGGTAGGTTGAGTCAATATGAGGTGAGATATACAATTAAGACCACCAATCTGTTTTCTACAGTTAATTTATAAGAAGGTTGACTAATAAACAGTTGCAGCATTTGTCAATATACTATTGTTAATGTCTATAGATTTGTCAAGAGAATGGCCTGCCTAACTGAAGCCGATATACTTGCAAATAACTTTGCATTACATTCACATTCAAAGGAAAAAAATATGTATAGCTCAGCAGGCTGGGTTGCCCATGTGCTTATTATTTTTGAGTACCATAAATACAGTCCAATGAGCTTCAGAATAGAATGCACAAATGGAAGAATAAACACACACACACACACACACACACACACACACACACACACACACACACACACACACACACACACACACACACACACACATCAACAGCACATGATTTCCTACATATACGCTATAGCCTCTGATCACGTCTTTTCATTTCACAAAGTTTGTAGTCATAACATGACAGGAAAAATAGAACAGTCAAGGGACATGCTCTAAATGAAGTACGATCACCAAGATGCTGATTGCCTCATTACTGGTCTCCATAATTGTATTATGATTCTCTGGTAGCATCTTTGATTGGAGCTGATGAAAAGATATTCAGGTCCCATCCTGAAGTGCTTCTCAAATCCCCAAAGAGCAGCAGTTCAGTATTGGGTGACCTACTAACTGAACCCTTAGAGGAACTAAATCAGACAGCAGACAGATCAAAACACAGATGCTACAGTCATGTTTAATATGGCCACATCTACTGACAACACCAAACTCAAGGAATGCTGTCTAAAATGGGTTTCAGAAAGAAACTTCCTGAGTAAAACCCATCCTCTACATAAGATAGGTGAAGTCCTATGCAAGTTTAACAAACTCATCATTGGACCTGCTTTAAAAATCACAAATGATTAACCTGCTTGGTTGAGCAACATACTTGCAACAGAAAAATCTGACAATTATTGCATATATTTCCCCACATGACCTGCTTACAATATATAAGGAGAAATGTGGAATTACTCCTGTCATGAAGATATATTCAAAAGAGTTGGTGGATTTTCTGTCTGCCTGTATTAACTGCATCCTATGTTCAAAAGAGATGGCTACTTCACCACCCATATTGCTTCAACTAGGATGTTATTTAACAGCAACAAATGTTTAAACAGGTATTGAAAAGTGAGGTCCAAACTTCCATTCCAGCAGCTCCCCATAATGAATGTCAGGTTGTTTTCCAGAATAACAAAGCTACAATTTTAGACTTTTTGCATCAACTCAGTTTTACATAGACCTACATGAAACGTGACTAAAAGAGATCAGACTCTTGATCAGCACCGATATTAAATCGCATTCTTGAATACTAGGTTGTACAACCCCTTCAGAATGCTATACTAGGCACTGATTGCTCATTCTATTCAGTTTGATACCGCTCATTATCATAGGCGAGTGTGCTGTCCATGGAGTTCTCCTCTACAGAGGTCTACTGATGATATACAGATCAAGGAAGTTATCTGAGCTTGTCTACCAGTCTGTTTCACTTATTGGGAATAGCAAAGTCACATACATTCCAAGATTCAGTAAGTTAGTTCTGACTTAAAGTGCTGTTCAGACATGCTGTTTAAATGAATAATGCATGGCAGAGGAGTTAAACCTGGATACATAACACATTCTCATAATAAAAGAAATATTGGATATAAATAAACCTGTCGTCTCCTAACAGTTGTCACACCTCTGCAGACTGGAATGTGAAGGTAGTGATAAATGCATGATGGTCTGCACTATCTTTATAGAGAGGACAATGCATATATAAGGTGAAGAAAGACGTTATACTGAAGGGAGAATTGAATCATACATTCTTTGATGAGCATGTAACTGACAGTGATAAAGTAATATTACAAATGTAAAACAAACTATATTCCAAATGACCATGTGTTAATAATAATCCAAATATACCCAAATAACTGCAAAAAGTAAAATAAAAGTTATATCTTAAAACATGCATTCCTTTCCATTCCAGTTATGGTCAGCAGTACTGGTCATGCAATAACTGCAGTTTGTATTGGGGAAGTATAAAGTGAAATAGCAGAGGCTCAGTGTCTGGTTTTACTACTGACAGACAGTTATAGTGAGCAAGTATGAGGCAAAAAATAGATGGATTAGATAGGCAGACAGGCAGAAGGATAGATAGAGATAATGTAAACTATAACTTAGGATGACTAACCTGACAATATCCTGGCAAGAAGCATACGTTCTCAACACTGATGTACCAAAATAAAGAAAATATGATACACAGTGCTGGTGTCAATTGTTATCAAGAGAGCAGAGGAAAGAAAATGTATTTATAGTCATGGTAATCAAGCTCCATCTGTTAATTACATACAAATGGTGTAAAGGAGTATTAGTCTCTCTTTGAATAGGACCTGAAACACTTAACACTTGCAATAAATATAGCAAGGCTTTCTTCAGCACTTTAAGCATGATGGCACTGCATTAACAGTTCTGATGCCCTTGCACATTTGTAAATTAGTAGTCACAGTAATTAAATGTTCTGCAAACATCATGGAAATAATAGCCTTGCAAAAGTACAGGCTATGTAGGTATTAGAGGAGTGAAAATGAAAGGGAGACACAAAGGCAAAAAGTTTTACTAAAAACAAATGTAATTCAAATAACTGCTCAAGTCAGTTTGGGGTATGTTTTAGTGTGTGTGTGTGTGTGTGTGTGTGTGTGTGTGTGTGTGTGTGTGTGTGTGTGTGTGTGTGTGTGTGTGTTGGTGGGGGGCAACATTATACAGAAATGGTTTTAAGTGGTTTAATGGTGGTATCTCATACACCATACAGCAGTAGGTATACTTGTTCACAACAAGATTTGTCCATTGAATAAGTGAAAATTTGTACATTTGGCACATGCTCTGCTAAACTCTACAGGAAATGCCTCTTATATGGGGTTCCTATAACGTAGTTGAACATTTACAATTTAGAACGACATGTGATCGAGACCATATGCTCGAATCTGTAAATGTTCGAGCATGTGAATGGACATTTCCATAAGTGGAGGTTTCCATTCACTTCAATGTGGTGCGATCTCGGAGTTGGTATATTTAAGTAGCGGGGGGTGTGGGGGGTGCATACAACAATTTTTTTATTTATCCGTTGTGTTTTTATTTTTTTACAGCTAGTTGAAGTTCCGTAACTTTGGACATATGCGTTCGAACATATGTCAATCGAAGTTACGGAACTACGACTATGTAATATAGACCCTCTTATATGAACTTCTCTTCCTTTTCCTCATCTTGGATTATGCCAGCTTACTATGTTCTGCATTCTGTAGATATAATTTAGTGCCCATGAATCACCTCATGTTGGGACCTGAGTATGTTTTTATCAGCACCAGTCAATGCTCCTTATGATGTGTGAGCTTGGAGTGGGGTTAGATTCAACAACTAGAAGCCAAGAAGTTGTTTTATTTGTGTTAAACTGAATCATGATGCAGCAAGTAACATTTTATTGTTTTTTTTTTAATAAACTGAATGAAATTTAACTCATAAATAGCAAAGGTGACACACAAAAAGTGTTCTTACCTGAGTAAAATTCCTGATGCACCCAATGTTATGTCTACAAACTCTGCATTTGTATAAGGGTGGAGGAAAGTGAAAAGCCCTACTAGGATTGTATAGTGGTCTCGCACAAGCAGCTGAGTCATTGTGAATGATAGGTCTCTATCAGTTTTCAGCACACTGTAGTAAAAAAAAAAAAAAGAAGAAGTTGCTCACACAAACCACACGAGTGAGAGATGGACAGTCGACACCAGAATGCTATAATGATGTGCAGACTGACAAACCTAGTGGAGAAAGGTTAATCCTGTTTTCTGCAGGTCTGCTTTTTACAAATTTGTAGTTTTCCATTTTTAGTAGCAAAAGATACATGGATGAGCAATAGATGTATTTTGTATTATGACAGTATTAAAATCCCATTAAGCAAAATCCTTTAAAACTCAGCTAAAACAATATCTCTCAGAAATATGCTTAGGTGCTGCAGCCCAGATCTCACCTTACCTAGCCATTACAGAAGACTCTCTTCCCTACAAACAATTTCTTACTTCTACTATTTCACTATACACCTGCATAACTTGACTACTTTCTACTACCATCTTCACCCTCCCTCCTATCATCCTCATCAGCACCTCTTTTCCTATTTTCTACATGGGTTGTTGAGTCATTGGGTCATTTGTCACCATCTCACTCAATTAAATGCCATTCTCCTACTTTTTTTGACAGTCATGCATGACTGTTGGTGATCTTCTTTCACACAATCCATCCATCTCTTTACTGGATGCCCTCATTTCCTCTTGCCTTCTTCCTGTCTGTCCCAAATCTTCTTCACCAGATTGATTTCTGTTTTTCTGCACATGTGCCTAAACCACAATAATCTATTCTCTGAAATTGGAGCTGCTTTGGCTTCTGCTCTGATGTCCTTGTTTCTTCATCTGCCCCACAGTGTACATCCTACCATCCATCTCAGGCACTTCATCTCCATCACCTCTAGCTTCCTCATCTGCTCTGTCTTTACTGCCCAGGTTTCTGTACCATACAGTAGTACTAGTTGCACCACTGTCTTGTACACCTTACTTTTCAGCTTATTTGGCATTCTTCTGTCATATACTACCCCAATATTCTGTGCCATTTGGTTGCAGCTCCTCTGATTCTAGCTTTGACCTCTTTAATTCAAAGTACCGTTATCCACCAACCATCCCAGATACCTGAAGCTGTTAACCTGTTCGACTGTTCTGCCTTCTATCTCATTTCTAAGCTTATTCTGATTTCTCCCATTTACTGTCAGTACACGTGTCTTATCTGTTCTCAGTTTCATCCCATGTTCCTTCAGGTCTGCTTTTCATTCTCCTATTCTTAGTTGATGTTCTTGCTTAGAGTATGCCTATAATGCCATATCATCTGCATACGTCAGCTTTGTTGATCTATCCCCTACAACCGGCTTGCTAATGTAATCACTAGTATGAACAGAAATGGACTCAGAGCTTAACCATGATGTATACACACTCTGACTGGGAGCCCCTCTGTGGGCTCAAACTCTGTTTCTACTTGACTATTTGTGTCCTTGTACATAGCCTAAACTATTTCTACCAGTGTTTCTAGGATTTTGAACCACCACAGGAATTTCCAAACCAGCTTTCTTGGGACATTGTTGTTATCTTCCTCCAAGTTTAGAAATCCCCAGTTTGGCTTTTTCTACATCTTTAGCTTCTTCTCAACTATCTGTCTCACTGGAAATATCAGACTGGCTGTGCTGTGTCCTGATCTGAATCCTAATGGCTTGCATCTTATCTTACTTTCTACTATGCGTTTCCAATTACCATTCACCCTGTCCAGAACTTTCATGCAGTATGACAGGAGTTTGATATCTCTGTACTACCCACAGCTTTGGATGTCCCCTTTGTTCTTGTACATTGACACTAGTATGCTTATTCTCCAGTCATTTGGGATATGACTCTCTCCATACAGCTATGAATACCCTCAGGAGCTATTTCTTCCCTATCTCACCCAACATCTTGCTCATTTCTATAATTTTAATCACTACCTACCCCCCCCCCCCCAGGAAATAACCAATCCAACATAGAAAACCTTCTCTGCTGGTCATCTCAAACATTCAACCAAGAAACCATAATTCTAGGAGGCTTTAATCTGGACTGGCTTACCTGCTTCTCTGAAAACCCTCCAACTTCATTAACCTCTACAACTTCTCTCAAACTGTACACTCACCCACCTGTATAGATAAGCACAGCAATGGACAGTCAATACTGGACTGGATATTAACAAATAAGCACAAACTTGGTCACCAAGCAGGCTGCTTTCCAGACAGCCTAAGTGATCATTCACCAACTTTCCTTCTTAGACAATGGATATGAACCCCAAATAACATATTTAAACATGTTCACAAAAAACAAAAAAAAAAAAAAACAAACTTCTCCCTGTCACATTCAATACTTTCCTACAACAATGTGACTGGCCTCCTTTAAAATATCTCCAATTAGGCCTTGCAGTTCAGCACTTCAATGACACATTCCTGAATATATTAAATAATCTAGCTCCCTCAAGAAAAATTTGTGTCAAAACTAAACAATTATCATGGCTTATAAAGACACCAAGCTCTTACTTAAACAGGGGGATTAGAGCCTGGTCACTATACCAAGGCTCAAAAAAAAAGACGACCTTCTTACATATCAGCAATTATGAAACAAAGCCATATCCTTAATCCAAGGCAATCCACTTCCCCACCACCCACCACCCACCACCCACCACCTCTAATACCACAGATAGCATACCATCCCAATTCCATACGCATTTCATCAACTCCTTTTCATCACTCAAACACAATGATAAAAACACACCCCTAATAGTCCTGAACACACCAGTATCTAACCATAACCATTTTCCATCAAGCCCATACAAACAAGCTCCATAAAAAAAAAAAAAAAAAAAAAAACTCCTGCACAGATTAAAACCATCAACTCTTGCAAACGGCTTGTGCCCCAATGAATTTCTCATACTGGCTGCAGATACCATATCTTATCCTATCTTAATACTAATCAGCCACTCTGTTTCCAAACAACACATACCTAAGCTCTGGAAAATATCCCATATTATCCCCTACACAAAGGTGGCCCTTCTACAGCCTTCTCAAACTACAGACCTATTGCTATCCTCTCCTCAAAGCCAAAATTCTGGAAAAATGCATTCATAAACAACTCCTTGACTATTTACTTAAAAATAACCTCATATACAATTCCCAACATGGCTTCAGACCCAAGCACAGCACCACTACAGCACTAAGACATTTTACCAGTACAGTAAACCTTCTCAAAAATCAGGGCCAAATCATCTCATCCATTTCCTTGACATGTTGAAAATTTTCAAAGCAGTATCCCATCAAAACCTACTCAATGATCTTTCAACATGTAATCTTCATTTTCTTGGTTTCACAGCTCTCTATCTGACAGACAACAGTCAGTCAAGTGGGATAACAATCTCTGCCCTCCCCTGACCATATCTGTTGGACTGCCTCAAGGTTCTTTCCTTGGATCTCTGCTTTTTACTATATTTTCCAATAACCTCAGCACTGCCACTCAACTAGCCTCCATCATACAATATGCCGATGATTCCTCCCTAATCTGCTCTGCCCCTACCCTTCTAGAACTTCAAGAAAAAAAACAAAATTGCTCCATAACATAGAAAATTATATCACCCACCATCAACTAATACTCAACCAAAATAAAATGAAACTAATGGTTTTCTCCAATATCAAACCTGAAAACAACCTCTCCCCTAGTCATCTACTCATCCAACAATAATAAAATTGAACCTTTAGAACAAATTAAACTTCTAGGGGTCATAATTGACAACTGTCTTAAATTTGACACAAACATAGCACTATCAAAAAACTTCACATTAAACTTGTCTCACTCTACAGAGCCAGACTATACCTCACTAACAACACCAGACTATCCAGAGCCGGAACACACCTACTATCCACCCTTCTATAATCGGCTCACATTTTTACCAACCTACAAAACTCAGACTTAAGTAAACAAGAGTCTTGCTACAATAAAATTGCCAAATTTGCTACAGACCAGCCATATAGATCTCACCACTGCACTGCACTTCACAAACTCAGTTGGATGGAATTATTTAACCTATTATCCCTGAGCCAACTAACCATCACCCACTCCATCATCTACCAACCTGAAAACTGCCCTGCCCTCAAAGACCTGAAATGCCAACTGCAGAACTTCAAGGTCCTTGATTAAACTTCTGCTAAAAGTCACAAAATACAACAACACCTTTAAGGATTCCCTATTCTTCAACAAAGTGTCCAATACCTGGAACTTAATCCCCCAACACATTCTAAATAATTCAAATGCCCACCAATTCAAGTTGCTCCTGAACGAGCACTTTACCAATCATAGCTATGCTCCTGCTCATCTCCTGGCTAACCATATCACCATACCTACACCAGCCCACCACGCCCATCCATAGTTCCCTGTCCAGCATGTATACACAGCCAGGATCCTCTCATACTATGTATATTATGATGTACTGAAGTGATAAAAGGTATATAACAAACACGTTTATTGTCTTCCTCTCACTACTGCATCAGCTTATTTCTCTTTCCACTTATTGGCCATGTTAATTATGTCCTTCTTCAATCCCTATTTTCTCAAACACTTAAGTAGTTCATTCACACTTTTGTCTCCATCAAATAAGTAATTTTTGGACTATATCTGGTATTAGTTATGTTGTGACTTCTTTGCTACTTTCAAATCTGTGCTATTGTAGAATTTTTGAAACTTTACTATTTAAAAAAACTGTCATGTATGTTAACTTGTATTACAAAAGTATGTTGTATTCTTAATCATGTTATTTTGTTGTATTGCATTGTATTGTATTCACCTACTGTATTTTAGTGCTTTTTCACTGGTTCTCCACTGAATATGGGCTTCTGGCCCAGTAAGATATTACCTGGTAAACAAATGTAAAATAAAATAAAATAAAATGAATATCTGCTGAGACTTCATCTAAGCATGCTGCTTTCCCTGAGTTTATTTTCCTTAGTGCTGTTCTTACTTCTTCATCTTTTATCATAGGCTGTATTTGGGGCAGTACAGCTTCTGTGGAGTTTGCTTCATTCAGAAGGTTCTGGAACTACTCCAATCTGCTTTTGGTTTCCTGTGGACTGCTGAGCAGGTTGCTGCTGGCATTCCTTATGAAGGACGGCTGATGACTAGTTACATTATCTTTCTTTTTCTTGCAACCTAATAGAGTTTCTTTGTGCCATTTACTGCGTCACTGTCCAGAAGCTGGTAGAGTGCATCTGATGCCCTGTTCTTTGTTGTTGCAACTTTTCTCTTGGCCTCTTTGTTAGCCACCCATTATTCCTTCTTAGGCTGGTTTGTCTTTTCTGTCTCCCACTTTTCCTACAGGACTTCTTTTTTTTGATGACTTCCTGGACTTCTGCATTACACCACCAGCTTTTCTTATGTACCTTATTTCCATACCTGGCTCGACCGCAAATCTGTAATTCTTTGAACTCTTGTAATTTCTCTGCAGTCAACTTCCGCATCTTCAGCCTGGTCTCTCTTGACCTTAGAACCCTCTCTAGACCCTGCTCTAATCACCACTTGCAACTGATTGTGGCAACCAGTAATTTATGCTGTGGGCTGTTTTTTTTCACTGGGGATAACCTTGCAATCACTGATTCTACCCCATTGCCTTACGGGAGGAAATCAACCTGAGTTGCATGTTGGCCAATCTTGTATTTTATCTTATCACTGTCTCTTGATGAAACATGTGTTGACCACCATCAAGCCATTCTCCTGATAGAGGTCTAGATTGGCCTCTCCTTGTTTATTTTTGTTGCCCCATCCATGTTGTCCCAGGCAATCCTCATATCCTGTTCTATGTCTGTTCCAATATATACATTCAGGTCACCTATTCTCAGTTCCAATTCGTATTGTCCTGCTTTATCTACTAGGTCCTGCAACTGCCCTCTGAAGGTACTCTTTTCTTCATTATCATGACCCTCCTGTGAGGCATAGGTTGAAATTATGAATATTGCCTTATCATTTGGCTAAAGTATGATTGCCATGAGTCTATCACTAATTCTGATGATGTCCCTCACTGTCTTCTAAAGCCTCTCCCTCAGCAAAATTCCCAAACCATTTCTAGTTTCTCTCTTCCTGAGTAGAAGATTCTGGTTCCCAAGCCAAGGATCTTTGATGCACCACCCTTCCATCTTGTCATCTCGATACAGAGGACATCCATCTGCCTTCCAACCATCATATCTACTTCAAAGTTACATCCTGCCAGTGAGCCAGCATTGAATGTAGCGATCCTTAGTTCATGTTTGACAGGATGATTGGTTTTACATCCAGCTTTCATTCACCAGACCTATCTCAGGAAATCCAAGCTGGACAACTGGACACTGGCCAGCTAGTAGCTTATTGACCCTTTATGGCAGGCACACACACTGGCCAACAGGGGCACATAGACCCCCCCCCACCATTAGCATGGGTCCCTGAAGTAGGTCTGAGTAGGCCATGTCCTCAACCCCCTTATTACTTGCAAATACCAATGACCATTTTTTTGACATTAGTCTACATGACTGAATCATCTAGAGCCAGTCATTACACCCCTGAGTGGCTAGCTCTGATAGGTTGTACAGTATATGATGCATGTTCTCCTATTTAAAGGATACTGTGCGTCACAGCTGATGCACAAAGCAGATGGTGTATACAACTCTTCCCCCTATAGGGTACCATCAACAGTCTGCTGCTGCGCACATCTCCATTTTTGGGTGAGTTTGAGATGAAAACACTGAGCATTTTTTTAGGGAGGTGGGAGGGACCTCACAGAGACACAGGAACATATTCAAATTCCTGTCAGGCATAGGCCAGAGATCAAGGTCAAACTTTCTAGGTTGCGCATGTGAGGCGAAGGTGTTAACCATTATGGCCACAGTGTTTCTTCTCCCTATACCTTCTGCCAAAAAAAAAAAAAATTGCTTGTCTCACTTCTATAGCTATAAATTAAGATACACTGAAATGCACATGTGATCTACTTATGTTAATTGTAATTGATTTTAGATCATACTTTCACTAAATAGTATAATCTTTTGGAGCTTTTCTCCTCAGGCCTCTGCTGAAAAGGGACATTTTTTATTTTCCCTAGTTGGACTTTCCCAGTCAATAAATGCAATAAATGAATAAATTAAGTATGCTGTTAATGTTTAGTAGACATACAGGTGTGTGCTGTGTAGATATCTCATAAAACAATGGAATGAGTTAGTGTTATAATAGCAAAGCTGACCGTCTTGTAGTTTGCCCTAAAAGTAGTGGTCATTATTTACATTTTGCAGACGCAGGTCACATTTAATAAGTCTGCAGCATATTCATGCAAATGGCAATATCTTGCTCCTTTATTGGGGATTAGGCATTCAAACATGACAAAACTACTCATGGTTACACAGCAATTTACTATTTCCAGTGTTCCTTATGAGATCCATATGCATTGGTGTGATTGCCCAATCATATAAGATGTGAGATGCTGATTAGTTCAGCTAGTTCTATGTATTGAAGTGCTTCAGGAAGACTCTGTGAATTATGCATAAGCCTTTTCAGTAGCTGGAGAGCAGTTGGTGATTCACTCCTTTTTTCTGTGCACCAACTTAATAGAAGGTATTCCAACATTGGCAATTTAGCTGTTTCACTAAATGGTACATGTTTGGGGTATCATTACCAATATAAAATTATTTGTCTATAGGCCTCAGTCTGCTGGTAGATTGGTTGTGGCCCTCAGTGAGGTTATTGGCAATGTATATGTCTTTGAGTGTAAACTTCTTTAACAGAAAAGGAAACAGTTGAATAGGGATGCCCTTGACTTTAGAAAAAAACAAGTCTTTGCTTGACCCAGGAGTATAGATTCAGACAGTCATGATAATCATAGCAGAGCAATAAATGATATTGATGAAGGGGACATGTTTGGCTCAATACCCCCTGCTCAGATGAGGGGAGTCCATAATGTTGATCATGCTTAGATGGCAACAAGTACTTTTAGAGGAGCCAGCTCAGCCCCTGATAATGCTGTTTGCACCCCCACAGCTTCAACACCCCTATCATGAGACCCCAGTCGTAAGGAGGATAGCAGCTAATACTAAGGGCTTATTTTTTTCACAGCTACCCCTACCCATATGGCCAACAAACATAAAGACTTCAGAACAATCTTGCAGCAGATGGAGGGCCAAGTGTAAACAACCAGTAGATGTGGTGGGATACCATTTAATAAAAAGGATGTGGACACCCATGACCAATCATTAGTTTGGAACATTTCAAAAAAGTGTTTAACTGGTTCTGAATTGTCTGTCCTTGAGAAGGGACTCCTTTTTATTCCAGCACAGCCAGCTGATTTGGCTGGGACTGCTTTGGACTTGAGGTTGTTTGTTAGGTACATAATGCTTAAAGTAATTTATAGTGATACTGCCTAAGTTGAAAGTAATAGACCACTTAGGAAACCCAGCCTGTTTTTTCCACAGAATTTGCCAGTATTAGAAGTGTTTGGCAACATGTGTGAACCTACGTTTGAATTATTGCATGATGATAATAACAGGAGGAAGGGTTTTGTTAATTTGTCCTATGATGAGTGGTAAGCATTGGAACAACTTAGGTCAGACTCCACCATCCTAATTAGACCTGCTGATAAGTGCGGTGATTTGGTGATTATGGACAGTGAATCTTATTTCCTAACTATGACAGAGATCTTGAGTGTAGTTGACACCTTCAAGTCATAGATGTTAAAGATATTTATGTAGAGTGTGACGTAGTAAACCGCATGCTCCAGGAATGTCATGCCAGTGACATTATCACCTCAGAATTATATGATTTTTGTATAGCTGAGAATCTAGTCATCCCTATATTGCAAAGAATGCTGAAAATACATAAACATTCCACCAAACCACCCTTTAGACCTATTGTTGCAGGGAGGGTGTGTTTGACAGAGCCACTATCTATATACACAGGGAGGATGCTTAGACCAGTTCTTAATGAATGCAAGTTCATGTTATGAGACACTCAGCATTTCTTTAGTGATTTAAATGAATCTATGAGGAAGGCGGGAGGTCTAGCTCAGTACATAATGGTTATGTTGGATGTGCAATCACTATTTACTGTGATACCTAATCAGGGAGGAATTCAGATGGGGAAGTGTTTCCTTACCCATCACAATTCTTATAGTGAGATGGAGATAGACTTGATTTGTCTGTTCCTTGAGATGATGTTAGAACATAACACATTCATTTTTGATGGTATTTACTATTTGCAGACCAAGGTCATAGCTATGGGCACACCTTGTGCAAATGGCTATGCCAGTATGGGCATGGCACAATGAGAACAGGAGAGTGTGTCTACTTGGGAAATGTTTAAGAGATACATTTATTTTGATCACCATTTTGATGACAATGTGTTCTTTTTATGGACTGGTACAGTAGTAGAATTGGATTATTTTCTAGAATATTTACATGGGACTACTATTCTCCTTAAGTTTACGATAATGTGCTCTGCATATGATATTGAGTACTTAGATGTATATGTTTCTAGAGTACATAATGGGGGATCACTGCCAAACTCCATTGTAAGGAGTGCCATCATCCATCATATGTCCATAAGACAAGTATGCACCCTCCTCATGTTTTTTTTAAAATGCTGCTAGAGGACAGTCCTTGTCAGTACCTAGACTTCATGCAGCAGATGATGAATTTAATTATGGTTTGGATGATTTGAGGCTGAGTCGTAGTAAGAGGGGATAAAAGGAGAAAGAAATTAATGAGGGAGTACAGTTGGCTGTCTCCCGTAGACATACGAGAGCCAAACCACATTTTTGATCACCATATAAGGGTGAGTGGCTACAGAAACATCAGAGGGACACATTAGGCATCTCTATCTTATAGAGTAGTGACTTTCAAGCCATTAGGAATATTAAGAAGAACTGATCAGTCTGACTTACAGATGAATAGATAGAGCAAATAGTTAGCGCCCACCCCCCATTTCTGTTACAGAAATAGGAAGTCACTTAAAAGAATGTTGCGTTATCCAGTCATGTCTATAATGAATCCCAGGGAAGATGAGGTACATGGAACTTTAAAGTGTGGGAGCTGTAATTTTTGTTCATTTGTAGATAAATCACATGCATTTACACATCCAGGCACTTACAAGCAGTTTTGGTTTTATACTCAAGGTGACTGCAATTGTAAAGACCTGATATACCTTGCACATTGCATGCACTGCAAAGTTTTTTATGTTAAAAAGACAAAGTGTAGGCTATGTGGACGTATTAGAGACCACTTGTTTTGCGTGCTAAAGAATAATCCCTCAAGTGTGGTAACAAAACACATGCTGCAGTTTGAGGGACATGTTTTCAAGTTTTTGATTATAGAGAATATCAAAGTAAGTGAGTGGTTAGGGGGCATAGTTAATGACAATGAGAGAGCTGATGAAGTCTAATGGATTTTGAAACCATGAGCCAACAGAGGCTCTGGTTTAAATGATCATATCCACCATAAGCCAGCCTTGAAAGTTAGGAGATTGAAGTGCTGATATCTGTGTGTGTTTTTAAGAAGTGTTTAAACTAATTATGGTTGCTGTGTTACATTGTATAAATGTGATGTAACTGGGGAGTTTAAAATTTTAGAGCGATGTCATTATTATATTAATCACTGTTTGAGATTTGTTTTTACTGTGGTCTTATGAAGCTAGTATAACTAGTGAAAGTGCTTACCTATTTGTTACTGAATAAACACCTGAATTTTATTTCTGTTTTCATTCTTGCTGTCTTGTCTTTCAGCTTTTCCTGGTTAAGGGTTGCCACAGTGGAACTCCGGTCTGCTAATGATTGGCAGTGAATTTTTACGGTGCCGAGTTGCCTGCCTGACACCCAACCTTCAAAGAAGGTGCATCCATTCACGCACATACCTACCTGCATGTCTTTAGCCATCACTCGACCGCAGGGAGGACATGCAGACTCTACACAGAAGGTGCTTCAGCCAAGAATCGAATGGGAGAACCTCTTGCTGTGAGGCAGCAACACTAACCACTGCACCACCGTGGCCCTTGCTATGCCATTCTTAAACTTGCCATGTCTTGGTGATATATATATATATATATATATATATATATATATATATATATATATATATATATATATACATACTCTTTACTGGATTTTTGCTGCTCTGCACAGTTAATTCTTTGGGGGGTCTGTTCTTTTCATTGAAATTAAGTATGTTGTTAATGTTTAGTAGACATACAGGTGTCTGCTGTGTAGATATCTCATAAAAGAATTGAATGAGTTAGTGTTATAATAGCATAGCTGACCATCTTGTAGTTTGCCCTAAAAGAAGTAGTCATTATTTATATTTTGCAGATATAGGTCACATTTAGTAAGTCTGCAGCATATACATGCAAATGGCATGCTCCTTAGGCATCGAAACATGTATTCCTGTTACACAACTACTCACTATGGTTACACAGCGATTCACTATTTCCAGTGTTCCTTATGAGATCTATATGCATTGGTGTGATTGCCCAATCATATAAGATGTGAGATGCTGATTAGATCAACTAGTTCTATGTACTGAAGTGTTCCAGGAAGTCCCTGCGAATTATGCATAAGCCTTTTCAGCAGATGGAAAGCAGTTGGTGATTCCAAACTTGAAAGAAGGTATTCCAGCATTGACAATTTAGTTGTTTCGCTATGTCATATAGGTTTAAGCTATCATTACCAATATAAACTGTTATTTGTCTAGGGCCTCAGTTTTATTGCTATAGTGAAAAAAAGTCTCCAGTTTAAGGATAAAGCCATACTACAATTTTACTGTGTGATTCTTATATGTCTAACATGATAGTCATGGTCCACTTTGTCAAAAGATGTAAAATAGGATTCCACACACAACATTGCAACCACTCACTATAAAGGCGTTTAATACATATTTAAACATATTGTAGATGTATGAAGTGGGGTTTGTTATTTAAAGAAACATGCAGTCATACAACAGAACTGCAGACAAGTACAATTTCAGTTAAGTACACTTTTAATTAAAATTAATCAGTATATAAGACAACTCTCAAATGATTAAAAGGTAGCAATCATATTACAGAGTCAATGGACAGAGAGAAAGGCTGGACATTTTAGTTAAAACACAGAAAGGATGAATTAAGTCATTCCAGACATAGTAGAAGGGTGATCAGATTCAACAACTATGTCACCTCTAAAAGTATAACTGCAGTTGAAAGTCGGGAAGCTTTATTGTCATGCATGACAGGAAAGACAGGGGGAAAACATAGTGGTTAACTGGATACACAGACCCCTATCAAACCCTATTTCAATGTATATGGACAAGCTAATAAGTACGCACAGAAATATGAAAGCAAAGGGAAGTTTAAACAATTATCAAAGCAAACCGTGTATAGAACAAACTGTAATATATACATAACCCAGTTGTGAGTAGAATACATCTCCACTGTAGAATACTAAAGGAGAAAGATCTAGAGATGCCAAGAAAATGGGCATGTGTAAAAAGTTATTGGATGCTACAACTTGTGAGTTCCCCATAATTATTAGCCAAAGCCAAAGATGTAGGGATATGTATTGATATGAAGGTAGTCAATAAAGCCACACAGAGAGAGGTATGTTTGGCATCAAAAGTTGAATATGTAACCAGTGAATTGAGTGAAGTGAATGTGTTTAGCAAGCTAGACATGAAATAATGATGCCATCAATATGAATTATACCCAGACAGCAAAATAATTTCATTTTACTATACATTTAATGCTTATGAGATACAATTACTTACAGCTCTACTTGGTTATCATGAAATATATGTATGCATATTTGTGCATTTTGTGTAAATATTTCCATCAGTGTCCATGTACTAGCACTATGGAAAAATATTTCACCAGACAACTCAGCACATGAGTCAGGAATTCTTGTTGACAAAAGAGTGGTCCGTAAGTGAGAAAGTGTATGTGTATTAATAGTTTCACCTAGGAAAACTTTATGTAGTAATTCTTGATGTCATATGAAAACTTATGTAATGTTGGCAAATATCTTATCTTACTACTACTTGATGTCTAACTGCTTGCATATAAATAAATGTGGCATTTTCCATATTTCCATAATTTACTAAATATCTGTCCACATTGAATTTTGCTAGAGTATTTCACAGGACAACTCTGAATACAGGTCAGGTATGTCTGCTGATTCAACTGGGGTAGCCATTAAGTGATAAGATATGATTTTATGTTGACCAATTATGAATATGTGAAATATTAATGAGCCAGATTCCAAAAACCTCATGGAATTCGGTACATTATGGTGATATAAGTGAGAAACTTGCTGATAACACTGTAATATGTAAATGTAATTAAAAAAAAAACTCTGAATAGTTCAGCACACAATGGAGTATGTGAGTATCAATAGTGCACTAAACAAATCCACAAGTAATCCGTAAGTAAGAAAAAATAGTTGTCCACTCATGTTGTACAGTAACAAAGTTACGGAAAGATGATTACAGTTCAAGCATCAAGATAGTTATACTAAACAGAATCTGTCCAGTAAGATTAAGGCCAACTACAGAATGTAAATGTCTCCATTATGAGACTAAAAAAAAAAAAATGCCAACTATCCCAATGTAAGCCGCATGGAACTCGTAACACATATTTTCAGGAATATACCCAGAAATGTCACAGATAACTATGGATATTTCCTTAATTCATCCTCTAACATAACATATGTGCTTCCAAGCTCCAATACCATTTGAAATATCTATCTATCTATATATATATATATATACATACATATATCTTGGCAGCACTCTTTCTGGTAAGCACAGAGACAGCTACGGATATCGCCACAACACACATATTGAAAAAATATGGCAGCTTGGACTTATGGATTCAGATGGAATCCATACATTTTCTAGTAGAAAATTAAAGGCAAAGAGCAATAATGGTCACATCACCACAGCTAACATTTGCTAACAATGGGTTCAGGACTTGTATGGGGAACATAAGTAATTCACACACTCAAGGAAAGTAAGCAATAGAAAAGAAGATGTGGGTATGGGAGAAGAACAGGGTCATACAAGAGGGATGTTGGAATAGGAAAATCTGAGGGAAAGTCAGAGGGGCATGGGTATTTTTTTTTAGTGAGAATAGGCCCCATTTTTTATGAATAGAAGAAAAGGTAAAAATAGAGAAAGAGGAGGAGAAGGATGTCACAGCAAGTATACTCTTAGAACAAATAGCACAACATAAGAAAAACAAAGGTTGGAAAAACAGTTAGGACAGGAAAGTTACACAGATGGCACCCTGTACAACACAGGCAATGCAAAGTTGTCAAACAGAGTGGAGTTGCATACCAGCCATGTTGAAATACAGAAAAACATATCTAACTATGCACTATCACATTATGACGTGTCACAAAGTGTGTGGCAGTCATACCCTTATGTGTATGACCAATGTTAGATGTCTGTTTTAGGGTAATGAAGTAGAATAACAGGGCACATTGGAAAAATAAACACATATCCAATTAGTCTGTCAACAGTACATGTGTAAGCCAAGCAATATCACATCTGTAGATCTAACTTTGCTAGTTAACTCCAGCAGAGAACAGAACCAAACATATGACCATGCATGTAAAAGACAAACAATCAACAACAGTGCCAAACAAAAGTACTGCAGAAAAGCAACACAGGCTGCTACATACACAAGTAGATGTACACAACCCAAACAAACATGTAATGGAATGTGTATATGTGACACATGCATATGCCATGTCAAAAGAAACACACAGGTGCAGATGTGTGGTAATGTCTGTCAGTGGCATAAATGGAGCATACATGAAAGCAAGGTTGATACACATACACACACCATATATTCAAAAATGTAAAAGGACAGTATAATAAATATAGCAGGTTGTACACATGGATGTGAAAAAACTACAATGGATAACACACAAGTAGAGTAGAACAAGGATGTTTTGCAAGCATTATCCAGCAACTTGTGTGCACATGTCCTCCATTGTAAAATGACCATACAACTGGCACATGTTCACTATGTTAAATTATTACATGGTAATGCTCATTAGTTGCAACAAAGGCAAATGTATTGTCAAAAAATAATAGAGAATTATGAAGGTGAAAGGGAGGTGGACAACATGGGCCCACATCAGGATGTGGTAAGTTGACACAATGCAAATGCATGCGTACAGTGCTCAGAATGCTGTAGAAGCCAAACAGAAATAAATTTAACCAAATGGAAAATGGATGTCAAATGGCGGGATGAATTGCTGATGTCCACAGAACTGGACATGTATAAAACACACAAGCACAGTAATGTATGCAATCAAGCTAAGAATTACAAGCACATACTCATATACTGTCAAGCAAATGTCAATTAAAGAAACACAAGTGTATTGTCAATCACCCTGCTCATTACAGAGCAGAGGGCACGCCTGTGAGCATCATTAGAGCACATTAGCAGTAGCTCAGTGAATGCTCACATGTGAAAGGTACATTTGTATGTCAGAATGTATTCAGTTAATGTGTACAATTATTTGTGTAAGCTGTAAACCGATGTCAATACGTAATGGATGTGGAAATGTTATATACAACAAACGTCATAATGTACTGTTAAGGAATGTGTTATCCGTAACACTATGTATAAATTAATGTTCCATTGCTGTTTGAGGAAGTCAGAAAAGGAGGACTGCACATAGACAGGATATACCTGTATATGATCGCACATGGCATCAGTATTGCCGATCCATGACACACAACACAACATGATGGCAGTGGAACAGCATGACAACTGTCATCCAAAACATATGGATGACATATCTGTCTGTTGCACATGCCTGATATGGCAAAACCCAATTCCAAGGCATATGACACTGTTAGTAATGGCATATGGACAACATATATTGTCTGTCAGTTGCCCCAGTAACTCACATGTATACGGGCTATCTCTTGCAGCACTCTCTGCAGGTTACCAGCAACAGTGCATAGACAGTTGAATGTGTCTGGAAAGTGTAATGTGCTAATGTGTGTCATGCACACATTGAAACAGAAGTAAATGTCACATAACAATAACACGTGAGCATGACAGATACATGGTATGCATGTACAAGAGTACATATATAGTCAATGAAATGGCAATTACCATGTTGGCAGCATAACATGAGTAGAGCATACAGACAATACTTATGGATGAGATGGAGTAGGGTGATGGGCTCAGATTCCTGAATTATCTTACCAGCTAAAGCCCTAAATGATTCCCACATAGCCTGTGCCATATCCTCAAAGGGGTATATGTCACATTACCGAAAGTTCAAATCAGCAAAAATCAATCCAGCAAGACAATATCAAAATTGCATGAAACCATATGTTTACTTTCCCAAAGTTTAAAACATTGAAACAGCAACTGCTTCAACAAAAAACAAAAATACAGCTTCTCTTATATTTTTTTCAGGGGGCAAGGAACTTATCTATACCAACTCCAAGATCACACTACAGTGGAGGAAAATGGCACATTTCCTGATCCTCACTGTACTGCAATCGCCATTCAGAAGCTCTGAGCACTGTGAGACATGCACAGCAGCTATTTCAATATTTCAAACTTTGGGAAAGTAAACGTGCAGTTTTATGCAGTTTTGGTGGTGTTATTGTCTCCCTGGATTGATTTTTGCTGTTTTGAACTTTTGGTACTGTAACATAGACCCCCCCTGAAAGAAGGATGCCATCATTTCCATCATCTGTGTTGGGAGCACATCAGTCATAACCACCTGGATCTCTTCCTGATAACTGCCTCGATTCCAATAGTGTTGTTGTCTCCTCTGTGGTGCGGGCATGATGGCTCAAGCATGGGTGGTTCCAGGTTACTCATCATTGTTGTTGTCATCATCATCATCACCATCATCTTTGGAAGACTCTGGCAGTAACCTGGTATAAGCATGTCACCGTCTTCTGATTGGAGAATGTCCAAGGGTTCCATGCTCTGTCAAGACTAATTGCAAAACACAATAGAAAAGAAAAGCAAATATATGTTATGCAGAACAGTCCCATGAATATCAGGGCACAACAGAATATTATTTTTATGACAATATACACAGGGACTGCCACACATCTAATATGGACATAGTTACCTCACAAATGCATGGTCTTATGTGTCCTATACATAAACAGGATGGCAGCATTCTTATATAACAATTCTGTAGTCTTAGACACACCGACCCAGGTCATTAGCTTTGTAAGAATTTATGAATGCTCAAATCAAGAGATTGTACAGTTTGCATTCAATGATTTATATGAAGAGCAACAAAGTGTCACTGTTAAAATGAGGAGAAAGTGACATGACAATATTGTGGGCAATAGGCAAGCCTTATAATAAATATCTGAGCCAGGCAGCATGATAATTTTCTGAACACATATATGAAATGAATACAACATTAAAAACAGTGTTATATGTTCAATCACAACAGCTGTTGACATATCAGAATCAAATACATCTGGTACTAACAGCATTGTATGTTGCATTATGTACCAAAAAGTATTAGCAATCAGTAGCCTGAAAAATCAAAACATCGTGATTATGCTTACAGAATGTTAACTGCTGCACTCAAATATCTATATGTACAAGTGTCGGTAAACCTATGCTAGAAATGTGTTTCTACAAGGCAAATGCAGTACCAATGTTGACCTGAAGGGTGTGCTGAATTTGAACTGCTACAGTCAAATGTCAATCTGGGTGGCCATGGTGGTGCAGTGGTTAACGTTGCCGCCTCACAGCAAGAGGTTCTTCGGTTTGATTCTTGGCTGGGGTGCCTTCTGTGTGGAGTCTGCATGTCCTCCTTGTGGTCGCGTGGGATTCCACCAGGTGCTCTGGTTTCCTCCCACATCCCAAAGACATGCAGTAGGTGGATTGGACACTCTAAATTGGTCCTAGGTGTGTGTGTGTGTGTGTGTGTGTGTGTGTGTGTGTGTGTGTGTGTGTGTGTGTGTGTGTGTGTGTGTGCCTTCTGTGGAAGGTCAGGTGCCGGGCTGGCAACGCGACACCATAAAACGCCACTGCCAATCATGAGCGGACAAATGATCCACTGTGGCGACCCCTAACCGGGAAAAGACGAAAGAAGAAGAAGACAGTCAAATGTCGATCTGCACAAGTGTCAGTAAACATAAGTTAGAAATGAGTTTCGACAAAATCAACCAAGGTGTTCGAGGCAGAAAAAATACCAATGTTGCCCTGCAGGATATGCTGAATATGAACTACTGCAATCAAATGTTTATCTGCTTAAGTGTCAGCAAACCTAGGCTAGAAATGTGTTTCTACAAAAATAACCAAGGTGTTGGAGGCAAACGCTATACCAATGTTGAACTGAAAAGCATGCCACACAGTTTGCTAAAAGACAGTGCAAAGACTGACATAGCAGATACCCAGTCACTCTGTGTATAGGCAGACTATGCACAACAGCTCAGTTACTGGAAAACACAGACATACATACATACATACAATTTGTGCCAAACTATGCATCATAAACAGCAGGAAAATGCTTAGACTTGTATGCAAAATATCCAGCTCATCATATATGTGACAGACACACCAACCCAACTGGTATTTAGGCTGTGGAGTACAATTCAAAAGCTATGCTGAAACACTGCTCACTGCTACATGGAAATTCAACATTTTTAGGTTTCAATCACAGTTGTAAGCACAGCTATCATATGATGATTTCAGTTATCTTTCTGAAGCGTGTTGATTATTCCTGCATTCTAATCAATATACATGTTTTTTGTGAAAAGTATAGTCCTGTAAACAGGGGAAGATGCATTTCTTTTCATAAAACTGGAAAAATAATGCACATATCCCTCCCCCTCCACTGCTCCTCAAACCTGTGCATCTGCTTGATGCACATATCTTGGTTCCTGCTGTGATCCTCCTCAGCTGAAAACAAACAAAAAAAGAATATATTAGTCAAACAACAGTGATATACATTTCTCACCACAGTTTCTAAACATTTACTTCTGAAGAGCATTAGGTAATCAGAGTACACAACTGACAGTGTTACATACAGGTGTTAACATCTTTGAACACAGACTGGAGAACTTCAGATTCAAACCTACAACCACAATGTACATTCAAACTCTAACCCTAAGAGCAACCTGCCTAGCAGTATGTTTTGAATGCAGTCAAAAGACTTCTTTTTATGACATCATCTGGGTTGGGGGTGGTCTACTGATAAGGATTTTGCCTTAGGATTTCAAAGTATGAACATGTGCTGGTCATACAACTTAACAGTCTGATAATTTCATTCATGTCAGCACTGTGTTCAGAAACATTAACAGTAATGGAGAGCATCCATTCCTCAGACAGTGGGACAGTGTCATGTATCATAGACCTTCTGTGAACAGAAACATGTAAGTTGCTGTACATCAGAGACACAGTAATGTATGTGTAAGGGCCGTGATATTCCTTGCCAAATTGGGCATCATTAACAAAATACATACATATTCCCTGTTCTGCATTTCAAATGTTAGTCTATCCATCCCACTCTGTCAAAAGAGGATGATGTTAATGAACAGAATATAAAATTTCATGATAAAACAGACCTTGATAACACTTTCACAAAATACATAGTATTAACCAAAAAATTGCTCAGACATGTAACAGTCTTTATCAAGCCTTATTGACCCTGCTGTTAGCTGATGTTAAAGGAACATTAACGTTTACAAATATGTTTTTAGTAATTCGACGAATAACCAAGTTATTTGCAACCACACTCAAAATATACATTAATATCAGTAAGTGCAATATGCTTCTCTTTATAAATGCTAAAGGAAAATTAAAGCAAGATTTATATATGTGCCCGCTCTCTGGATTTGAGCACACTGCATGTCAAAATGTAGGTCTGTTTCGTTGCAAGCCGAGCACATGTTATTCTAAAACAAACAAGTCCTGCTCTAAAAACCCTGTTGTTAGAAAGCTGATGATTTCAAAGCATTACGGGTAGTGGGCACATTCATAGGACTTTGAAGACTAGCTTGGTTATTTGTAAATATGCACAACAGAAACATTAAAATCAAGTTTTGGAATATGCTTCCCTGAGGAAATGTTTTGGGTGAATTAAACCAACTATAACACTTGAAAAATCCACACAAACTGATGAAAAGGCAAACAGGAACCAGGATACAATCCACCACAAGTTTATTTAGCACTTTCGTTTCAGTAAATGAGAAACTTCTTCAGAATACACCCCAAATACACTACCCAGCCTTTTTATATACTCCATTCAACATTAATTAATTCATTATGTCCTTAATTAACTCTTAAAAAACACAATCAGTAAAAGACTTAAAATGCAATGAATATTTCTAGTCTTCCATTCCATGCAGTTTTACAAACATAAAATTACACGACATTGAAGCCCTTATAAAAAATGTTATTAGATAATAATAAAATATTGAATTAAGTGTATTTTTTTTACATCATTGCTCATGTCATAAAAAATTCAGCTTTAAGTCTAAGAATAGAGTTAAGGGATATGGAGCTATTTAATCCAGGATGTGTACCTGCATTTGTTTTAAGCTGGCATTTTAATTCCTTGCATTCTAAGTAGCCATTCAGTGGTCCCCCTCTGTCACCTAAGGTTACTTGGTCAATAATAATAAACTTGAAACCATGCCCTTCATTATTAGAAACATGTGTATCTAAGACATTTTTGTTGTCTTTATTTTGAATGTCTCAATGGTGCTGATATACTCTAGTTCTAATAGCATTGACAGTTTTTCATATGTAGAGCATGGACATTCTGTGCATAGAGCTAGATAAACCACTGCATTACTGTTACAGTTAAACTTCTTGTATAGGGTGTATCTACCAATGTTAGGGATATAGATAGTATCTGTTTCCAACATATGTTTGCACTGAGAGCAATATCCATATCTAGACATGCTTCCTTTTATTCTAACGGTGTCATTACCTCTTTATATCAATGTTTTTATATTGGTATCTTTTCTATATACAATTTTTGGAACTATTTCTAATAATGAAGGGTAGGGGGTCCATTGAATGACTACTTAGAATATGAGGAATTAAAATGGCAGCTTAAAACAAATGCAGGTACACCTCCTGGATTACATAGCTCCATATCCGTTAGCATTATTCTTAGACTTAAATCTGAATTTTTTATGACATGAACAATGATGTAAAAATACATTTAATTCAATATTCTAATATTATCTAATAAGATTTTTTTATAAGGGCTTCAATGTCTTGTAATTTTATGTTTGTAAAACTGCATGGAATGGAAGACTAGAAATATTCATTGCATTTTAAGTCTTTTACTGACTGTGTCTTTTTAAGAGTTAATTAGAGACATAATGAATTAATAAATGTTGAATGGAGTATATAAAAAGGCTGGGTAGTGTAACTGGGGTGTATTCTGAAGAAGTTTCTCATTTGCTAAAACAAAAGTGCTAAATAAGCTTGAGGTGGATTGTATCCTGGCTCCTGTTTGTCTTTTCATCAGTTTGTGTGGATTTTTCAAGTGTTATACTTGGCGAGTATGTCAGGAACTCAGGACTCTGATCCACTTTCACTACAGACTCTTGCTGAGTCTTTCAGAGAACTCAACCAAAATGTCGGCAATTTGACACTGCTGGTACTGCAGCTTACTCAATTAACCCAGCAACCAGTCCCCCCATTGGAAACGAAGAATGTGGGCCTGATGGGGACTGGGTCTACAAGAGTGAATAACGAGATTGAGTTTTCAGGAATAACTCCCACCCAGAGGCAAAGCTCACCGGGTCCTAGCCAATCAGGTGTAGGACAAACTAATTCTGGTACTTCTGGCATTAAGGCGAGGGGTGGAACTTCCAACCAGGAAGAAACACCCTTCCTCAATGGATGGAGGAGGAACGAGAAGAGTGGTTGACCGATAACACCAGAATGGAAAGTTATGGATCCTTAACACAGCAGCTTACACAATTTGAAGACTACATTTTGCAACACCGTAAAACACAATTGGAAAATCATTATCTGCGGGAATGCAATAGGGTGGAGCGCATTCCTAAAGGGCTTAGACTTTGGAAATATCCATCGGGGCTGGTAAGAAACTCTTTATTGTACACTGAACTTCTACAATTATTTAATAAGCATGTGTGCGAGTTGTTGCAATGCCTGGTAGATGACAGTGAGAGACAATTAAGAGAACTTTCTGAACATATAAAAACTTTAGATAATAAAATACACTCAGACCTACTGTTTGAGCATAGAAAGCATCAATAGTTTAGCATATTTGAAAAAGTTGATAAGTCTATGGCTAAATTTCAACATAGAAAAAGTAAAACACTTGCAAGGGACAAATGTGAATATGAGGAGGGTAAAGCCTACCCATTACCACTGCTTAGTCAACAAAGAAGGGAACATGTGAAATATTCTAATGTACAGACTGAAAACAATGACATTGATGTAGCTAATGGGCCTGACCCTTTAGAATACCCCCCATCTGAGGAGGTTCGAGAGACTAAGGAATCAGAGAGGGGAGGAAGTCCAGCATGGGTACCAATATCCCCCTACAATGTGGGGGAGAGGGAGGGGCACATTTTACAATTCTGTACAGAACAATTTTTGAATGTACCCTATGTTACCTTATATAATAAGAGTGGTGACTTCAAAGATTAAAATTACAGTGATGTAATTTTTCAAGATGAACTAGCTAATTTGTTTGAGAAAGGATTGAGTTTTGTACCTGCTAAAAACGCAAATGTAGAGGATGTACTAATTAGTTTGAAATTATATGCTAGGGAACTGAATTTTGATTTCTTTTTCAAAGATTCTAACTATACTAAGCAGCCAGACAATGAATGCTTTAAATACAGCACATTTAATCCTATTTTAGACCCAATGGTCCAAACTTTAGAAAAGCTATGTGAACATGACATAAGATGACTGTTGCAGAACAACAAATGTAAGATATTTAATCACATTAATTTAAACAAGGAAGAAACCATGCTTTTAAGAGACGTCTGTAATAGAACTGACTTAAGTGTTATGAGACCAGACAAAGGAGGAGGGCTGGTAGTCATGAACAAAATGGACTATAATAATAAAATGTGTAGTCTACTGTATACTGACACCTATAACGAGATAAGTATTAATGAGAAGCCTACTGTATACTGACACCTATAGTGAGATAAGTATTAATGAGAAGTCTACTGTATACTGACACCTATAGTGAGATAAGTATTAATGAGAAGCCTACTATATACTGACACCTATAGTGAGATAAGTATTAATGAGAAGTCTACCATATACTGACATCTATAGTGAGATAAGTATTAATGAAAAGAACATTACATATAATAAAAAAGTGGATATTGCACTACAAGAACTAGTATTGAACAATCAAATTAGTCCAGAGGAATACCAGGTTCTTATAGTAAAACACAATAGAACCCCTACAATCTTTGGTATTCCCAAAATACACAAACTTGATAGACCCTCCCCTAAGACCATTTGTGGTTGCCAGAGCATCAAAAACCTACCCTATTGCTATATTTATAAATTCACAACTGAAAGATGTACTGTAAGGAAAACCATGGATACTTAAGGATTCTTGAGACTTCCTAAGTAAAATATCTAAGGAAATGTACACAGACAACCTGATATTTGTCATAGTAGATATCAGGGACTTATTTTCTGTCATACCGTATGGCATAGGACTAGATTGGTTTTAACCATACCTATGCCAGTGGTCTAATTTAAAACATAACAGAATACTTACCATTAGAACCTTAATGGAACTGGTTTTGGACAGCAACATCATTATTTTTGAAAAACAACTGTTTAAACAAAGCAAAGGGGTAGCTATGGGGGCAGCATGTGCCCCCGTTTTTGCAAACATTATGCTAGCATTCTGGGGTATAGAACATGTACTAAATAGCCCTTTCTCTGGAAACTGGACATACTATGGTTATTACTTAGATGACATCATTATTTTTTGCAAAGGTAACAAAGTAGAATTGGAAAGATTTCTTAGATATATTAATGGGACTATAAATTTCCTAGAATTTACTACCACTAGGAACATTGATCAGGTAAACTATCTGGACATCTCTATTCTTAAAGACAGGCAAGGCAAGGGGTTTCATTCTACAATCTATAAGAAAACTACTTACTCGAATAGCTTACTGCATTTTGACAGCTGGCACCCTCTACATCAAAAAAAGTCCCTAGCCAAGGGTCAAGGGGTCAGACTGGCCAGAATTATCACAGACAAAGAATTTCAAAAACAAATTGATATTTTAAAAAATATGTTAACCAGGAGAGGATATCCTTTAGACTTTTTGAATGTGATTTTTCAGGAAGTCATTAACAAGAGAAATAATGGACAGTATTTTCCTCTACTAGGTACAGCACACACCTTAAATATGAGTAATCACGTGTAGGAGAGGCAAGAATGCAACAAAGCTATTGTCTTACCATACAGTAACCAATTCACAGGACTGAGGGACATCATTTGGCATAACTGGAACATTTTTGGTATTGACAAAGAATTTACCAACATAGTAGGAACAGTTCCAAAAATTGTATATAGGAAAGATACCAATATAAAAACCTTGATAGAAAGAGGTAATGACACAGTTAGAATAAACGGAAGCATGTCTAGATATGGATATTGCTCTCAGTGCAAACATATGTTGGAAACAGATACTATCTATATCCCTAACATTGGTAGATGCACCCTATACAAGAAGTTTAACTGTAACAGTAAAGCAGTGGTTTATCTAGCTCTATGCACAGAATGTCCATGCTCTACATAGGATAAACTGTCAATGCTATTAGAACTAGAGTATATCAGCACCATTGAGACATTCAAAATAAAGAAAACAAAAATGTCGTAGATACACGTTTCTAACAATGAAGGGCATGGTTTCAAGTTTATTATTATTGACCAAGTAACCTTAGGTGACAGAGGGGGACCACTGAATGGCTACTTAGAATGCAAGGAATTAAAATGGCAGCTTAAAACAATTGCAGGTACACATCCTGGATGAAATAGCTCCATATCCATTAGCTCTATTCTTAGACTTAAAGCTGAATGTTTTATGATATGAACAATGATGTAAAAATACATTTAATTCAATATTTTAATATTATCTAATAACATTTGTTATAAGGGCTTCACTGTCTTGTAATTGTTTGTAAAACTGCATGGAAGAGAAGACTTGAAATATTCATTGCATTTTAAGTCTTTCACTGATTGTGTCTTTTTAAGAGTTAATTAGAGACATAGTGAATTAATGTTGAATGGAGTACATAAAAAGGCTGGGTAGTGTAATTGGGGCATATTCTGAAGAAATTTCTCATTTACTGAAACAAAAGTGTTAAATAAACTTGTGGTGGATTGTATCCTGGTTCCTGTTTGTTTTTTCATCAGTGAATTTAACCAAGATAAAACATTCACAGATATATTTCCCCCTATGGGGATTGGAACCCACAGCATGCCAAAATTTAGACAGGCTAATCGGGTGCCTTAAAGGCTGAGCTAACAATCAGCAAGGGCTCCTTTTTAGAAAAACTGGTACTGCAGGTGTTTATTAGAAGTCCTGTATAGAAAAAATAAATATGGAAACTACAAAAACATATTGGACACTTTATTGTGCAGAAATGACTGCTATCAACACATAACTAAAAACATGTGTAAGCAGTCAGACAGGCATTAATTTTTAGCTGAAATAAATGTGTCTGTATACTTCCTTAGGAGGAATGAATGAGTAAACAAAGTTACATGTATGTTTTTATTCTGATGTATAATGGTGCAGTAGGCAATACTGTGGTACTACAATAGAAAACCACAAAGTGTGCAGTCATCCACAGCTTTGGCACTAAAGATGTCAGTGATACATCATGACAGTGGCTATGTTAAATTATGTTGTTAGATTTTCTAAAACATATGTTCAAATACAAAGGTCATAATTATGGATGTTATACAAATTACTAAATAAATTAAGAACATGTGAATCAGACCTACAGTTATAAAGAGAGTATTTACCAATTCCACTTAATTACCACTGTCAGCTAATTGTCACAGTCAGACAAAAACATCCATCTGATATATATGAGACAGAGAAATATCTGTAAAATCCATAGGAATGCTCAGGTACATGTAGAATAGTGACAATTACTGCAGGGATCTAAGAGCTGCCTTTGCACCTTCGTGATCCTCCATTGTAGATCCTTTCTGTCACTCAGATGCAGGTAGTCATAGTGGTGTCAAACCTGCACTTAAGTGCAGTAGATCCCTGTCTTCCTTTGGTACTCCCTCATGATCCAGTTCTATATGACTATCATGACAAAGTTTCTGGGTCTGGATGTCACCCTCTGCTCCAATCCAGTGTACACAGCATCTGGGTTGTCTCCTCATCAGTCCAGTTGGGTGCATGGACATGTCTCAGCATCCTCAAGTAGCCATCATGATCCTCAAGTTGAAGAAGTCTGGAAAATCCAAATACAGAGAAATGCTCACTAAGGTACCACTCCATTTGCAGTTAACAATGGTCTCATCAGAAAATGCACCAAAATCAATATTTGAGAGTAGAGCTGATATCATGTTATCAGATCTTTGGAAGTTAATGGGCACATGCGCACATGGTATCGTTTATAGATACCTGTTAGGTGTTAATGCAGAACACCTGTGTGTTATGGTGCATGAAGCCAATTTATGCAGAGTTGTACAAATGAGAGTCCAAAAAGTTGAATTTTAATGAACCTCATTAATGATGTATGGCACAAATAGTACTTAAAGATGGGTGCACATTTGGTGCACTTTGATACTGTGATTTAGAGTAAGAGGTACATTGGCAATTGGTAGCATTTCTGTTTGATGATAAGTAAGGCAGTCATTTCCAAAGGCAACTGGTTAAATTAATTGATACTCAAAATGTAACTTTTAACAGAAGTTGCTATATGTTACTGGAATGATGTTGTTTAGAACTTTATGCATGCGGGTGTTGTGGTTTTAAATAAGTGATTTCAGTCCCATATGCAGTTGTATAGACAGACAGTTTGACTTCAGAATTTTGAAATATCACAATCCTTAATTTCAGAAAACCTCATATGCTGGAAGCCCAAAATCTTGAAAATTCAAAATCCTGACAACTCAAAATCCCGAATCCCAAAAGACTGAAGACACACAGGATACCTATACTAACTATAGGGAACACAAACCAGATTACATTCCACCAAATATAAGCAGGGGGCAAGTGTCCTGTACCCCCCATGTGGGGGGATGCGGCCCCCCCACATCTCTTGCTTCTTAAATATATCAACTCCAAGATTGCACTTCACTACACTGTCATGAGTTATGTTGCAGTATAACAAGCTAAAAGAGAATGTTACTAAGGTTACAATGGGCAGTCATGAACAAATGTGATGGCATGTTTGCCATTTTTTTCTGTGGAGTCCAATCTTGGAGTTTATATATTTAATTAGCAGGGGCGGTGGGGAGCACAACCCCACACATGGGGGGTGCAGGGGGGGTTGCCCCCCTGCCCATACTTGGTGGAAAGTGCTATCCTTTGTCTTGTATGTGTCTCTCTGTGTCCTTGTACTGGAATATTGTCATTCTTTGTGTCCTGTATATTTTCAGGATTTTGTGATTCAGGATTTTGAATTTTCAGGATTTTGGGTTCCGGATTATAAAGTTCAGGGTTGGGATATTTCAGGATTCTGAAGTGAAACTAGATAGACATATTGCAAATGATAACAATATATTAAGGCTGATTTGCAGATCATCGTCAGTTCTTACCAGTAATTCATTGCACTCTGTGGTGTGACTATGGAAACCTATGAATTCTGACACTATCCATATCCATCATGTGTGATGTTGATATTACAGATATTTCTTAAGTCATGTTTCCTAACAAAACTGTTAAAAACATGTTCTGTTGTTGTTACGAATATTTCTTCAATGATGCTTCCTAAAAAAAGGTGTTATAACTACTGGCTCAATATACTAAGGATCCATACTGTCTATGGCCTGCCTACAGACCCTGAGGTTTTCCGACACTTTCCATAAGTTGTTAAACTGTTACTTGTTCTAATATTTTAATATGAGATGCAAGCAGATTCATGTGGCATGGTGCTGCTGTCTTTGGCCATCCATTTAACATGCATGTGGTGTGAGGGGTTGCAATACCATTCATGAACTCTAAAGATAGTTTAAGTTTTGCTGATTTTACAAATGTTATGTATGAAGGTTTTCTTGTTACTTTTTATATTTCACATTAGTATTTATCACAGACAGTGTTATACAGACTGTTGCATTGCATAAGAATGCATTCTGTTTATGTTGACATTTGCTGTCACAGAATCAAATGCATAAATGGGCACACAAAGGAATATTATAATGAGAATATCACTGTCTCTCAGAGGGCCAACCATCATAGGGGTGACAACTTCTACCTCCAAGAAAATGACATTATAATTGATGCTCTCAAGCAACATGGACTGAGACTCCTATTCCATTTGGGCGACATAGTTTGGAGGCATGAAATGTGAAATGACCTCACCAACATGATCGATGCAGTTGGAGGCTACAGCTTATCCCATGGTGCCTGTAGATGACACTGCTTAGACACAATCCTTCATGCAGCTAACAGAGTGAGATATTATGAGAGCTCAGTGGATGCCACCAGTGGTGGACCTCCATTGACACCCCCCCAATGACATCATGATATTTCTGGCCTACTACACACAGCAAGAGGGGAGTGACACATTCCCAATGGTGGGACTGAAGCTTGAATTCCAGATCAAACACATATGTCTTTCTTTCCATTACATTGTTGTGTATTGAGACAATCACTACATATTGCTGCAGTATGGATAGTCATGTATTGTGTTTGATTTACAGCAGCAAAGTTGAGCCATGCACACACATCTGCACAGGGTGAGAATGATGAATGTAAGTCTCATGAAATGTACTGATACAAGTGAAGTACATACAGACCAGTCCAAACAAAAGTTGTAATGCTGTGCACATTAATATTCACATGTCCATCTACTTGAGGACTAAACCAGAGATCAGCTGGTGGGTGCCTTCATACTGTTACTGTTACCACTACCTTATTATTGCCTCAGCCTCATTTCATGGCACTGCTTTTTTCTGTCATAGTTTTATTTACCTAACACTGTACACTACATGTACATCCAGTGGAGGATTAAGCCATGCAGTTTCAAGTGCGGACAGACCGGGTATGTTACATCAAAATTGTCATAGTTTGCATTAATGTGTAGCACATGTGGTACATTACACTTATGTCAATATTTGTCAGCACAAGACCATCTGTACAGTTTCAATGTCTACTACATGAATATTTGCAACGCACGTTACTGTGTTGTATATTTGGTGCTGTCAGTATAGTTTTTGCCAAATGCATGACTGTGTTGTTTTTCTCTTTACTTTCACACTGCAGAAATTTGTCAGGGGTATACTATTAATTATGTTTCATATCTGTTATTGCTGTTAGTCCTGTTGTTATCCTCCATTAGCACTGTGTCCTTCTTCCCATTCCTAGGCCAGTCTGTATCAATGTCATTGAGTGCATATACAAGTTGTATGTGTATATTACACCTTTTGTATGTTTTAACTGTGTTCACCTGGTTAATGGTGTCACTGATGTCATCACCAATGTGGTTTTCCCTACAATTGCTGAAGTTCATCCATCTTCAACAGCATCATCTTCCCATGAGGTGTTGTCAGGTGTGTGTTTATTTCTTTTTTTTGCATTCCTCACATATGTCATGTATGCTGGCCTTGTAACTAATGTATATACTCCATGTATGTTGATTCCATGAAACATACATACAGTAGATCTCATGTAAAGTTATTATTATTTGTAACATTTCAGTGAGATATATATGTCATATGTCCTTGATAATATCAATCATATGATGTAAGCACATTGTCCTGATCTGTGTCTTTTTATCTTGTAGCACATCAACCATCTGTATCATCCAACAGCCCATCCAGCAATCATGATGTGAGTCAAGATGTGTCTCAGCATGGTAGGATGGCCCCTACCACACAGGGCCTTTGAGTGTTGGATAGTCCATCCTTGAGGTTGCCAGTGATGTTGCTGCACTTGTAGCCTCAGATCTGGAGGTCAACGTGTGTAGTCATTCAAAGGATGCTGGCACAGTGGATGTTGAATGGGTGGAGGCCTTTGATTAACAGACCTCCATTTAGACCACTGCTGATGGCAGTTTCACACAACAACAAGAAATAGGGCATAGCAGTAGACATAGGCAAGCAGACGGTGTGCATGGCCAGATGTCAGATAGTGCCCACCTCCTGCTGCAGGGGAATGAATGGTCCCAGCAATGGCATCATTTAGATGTCCATGCACTTGCCTGTGCTGCAGGTCATGTGACACACCAGCTAAGTGTCATGCATGGAGGACAAGAGAACAGATGAGCTGAAATTACAGCTGCATTGTCTGCTCAGAATGACAGTCTGCTTGCTGTGGAATGGTTGTTTGAAACCCTGGTCTCTATGGTACTCCAGCCATGTCGTATTACCAGCAGGATTCTGCATTCCCTGACTGCGCTCAGTAGATTGCAACATGGGAAAGGCAGGTTATCAGTCTGCAGAACCACCATTGGCCATCAAAAATCACTGTCTGTGGCCCAGAGTTCAATCTGTTGTGGTCCCACCAGTCACAAGGTCTTCGACTAACACTCATGCTCCTTCATCTCAACATGTTGTTGTCACCCTGTAAATCTCTTCTGTGGAACAACCAAGGCAACATGTGTCAGTACATGTTTGAGGCAGAGCAGAGCATGGTTAGAGACATCAACGAGGTTGCCCTAGTCTGCATCAGAATGGGTCCAACAGTGTAGTACACATAGCTGGCTCATATTATTGAATTACCACTTCACTGTGATGTGTCTCTTTTGATATTACAATTTCTGCATTAAATCCTGTGTGGTTTTCCTTTTTTCATGTTATTATATTGCAGAGATAGGAATGTGCAGCACTGATGTGTATCCCTTACTTCTTTCCATACATTGATACAACAGTCTGAGTGTGTATGCATACCTGTGCCAGTTGTGCCCTGAGTTGATGATCTCTTTTGTGACACGTGCATATAGTCCTGTTGTAATTTGTTATGCTTATGGTGTTATGTCTAATGTCTGTGTGTACATCAAGTGGGCAATTGCCACTAGATGCAATATGTGTTGCTGTGGTTGGGCAACACCTAAACATCAGTATTAAGTCTATGTATGTAGGTATGTGTGCTTTGTCATGACTCAAAGATGTGGATTAGATGCTGCCATATTGCTTGGGTCTGCACTTATGGTCACACCCTACATTACCTACTCCTGTGTCTTCTGTCCCCTATGTCCTCCTGCTCCTCTTCTGATATCTATGGGATGTCCTTTTCAGACATCTGGAGATCTTGGAGTAGTTCACCCACACCTGCAATTGGAAGACTAGTTAGCTTGTTGTCCAGCATAGCACACACCATTATCACTTGTGCTGCTTTTTCTGGTATGTATTGTAGTGCACCCCCAAAATGTCTCCAGACATCTGAATCTAGCTTTCAGTACATGGAATACATGTTCTATGGTGTTTCTCGTTGTTGTATGTGTTCTGCTGTAGGCTTCTGGTGCAGGGTTGAATGGTTTACAGTACAGTGTCATTAGCCATGGCCCAAGTGGATAACCACAGTCAACTGTTGTGGGGAGTGGAAACACATGTATTGAGGATAGATATTGTTGTGAAGGTTATCCTTAGCTTACATCCCAGCTGTGTTCCTGCACTTACCCAGTAGTAGTCCTCCAGGTATTTCACCTTGTTGGAATGCAGTCATGAGTCTACTTTCCCTCCATATGGCAACATTTATTTATATTTATTTATTTATTGACATTTGTTTACCAGGAAAGTCCACTAGGCTAAGAAAAGCCCATTTTCGGTGGATATCCGGGGATTAAATCTCCACATGAAACACAACATAGAATACATAGTAAACAAGGCATACCTTTTAAATATATGCAGAAGCAATGCAGGAAAAGATTACTAACAGAAAAACATTTGGAATATATACACTTGGTACACACATTATAAAAACTAATACAATGTAATAGAACTATAGTTAACACACAAATAAGAAAGAAAAAACTTACGTTCACACACTAGCTACACCTCCTTCTTCTTCTTCTTCTTCTTTTGGCTTTTTCCCGGTTAGGGGTCGCCACAGTGGATCACCTTGTCCGCACATTGAATGGCAGTGGAGTTTTACGGTGTCGAGTTGCCAGCCCGGCGCCCAACCTTCCACAGAAGGCACACTCACACGCACACCTAGGGCCAATTTAAAGTGTCCAATCCACCTGCAGCATGTCTTTGGGATGTGGGAGGAAACCGGAGCACCCGGAGGAAACCCACGCGACCACAGGGAGGACATGCAGACTCCGCACAGAAGGCACCCCAGCCGAGGATGAAACCGGAGAACCTCTTGCTGTGAGGCGGCAATGCTAACCACTGCACCACCGTGGCCACCCCACACACTAGCTACACCTAATATACTAAAATAATATTATTCAATTAAAGATGAATATAGTAATCTGAGTGAAAATAAGAGGTAATGATTACAGAAGAAGAACTGAGATTAAGGGAAGGGAAGAAGTATAGAGGCTACAAAAAATATAGAACACAAGAAAAAAAATAAAAGAGAGAATATGATAAGGAAACGTAGTAAGTTGTTAGCAGCAACAGAAAAAGGGTAGAAAGGGCAGAGGTAATACAGATGGTGATCACAGGAGAATGTCATTAATAGTAATAGAATATTAGAGCAACCAAGAAGAAGGAAATTACAGAAAGGTTCTAAGGTCTAGGTAATGGCTGGAGGAGGATTAGTGCAATTGCAAATCCATTTGGAATAAAGGTGGTGGTGTAGGGTGGTTTTTAAAAGAGACAGTACATTGCATAGTATGAATGGCTGAGAGAAGGCTATTCCAGGTTTTAACTATTACCCAGGAGTATAGTTGTTGACCAGCAGATAATGTAGGTTTTTGAATTTGGAAGAGATGTTGGTTTTCTGATCTTAAGGACTTAATGGGATTATAAAGGGAAAAGGACTTTAAGACAGGGCAGTCTTCTGGTTTAGTAAGTAATTTATGTATGATGGTTATCTGGAGATAAGTAAGACAGTGAGGGAATTCGAGCCAGTTTAATATTTTTAAAGGGTTGCAGTCATGGGTGGAGTGATAATTATTTGTAGCAAATTTAGCTATCTTGTTTTGATATGTTTCTAGTATAGATCTGAGGGAGGATTGGAGGTTAGTTAGTAAGGAGGCACCATAGACTAGAGAAGAAGTAGGTAGGTGGATGCAAGTACTTGTTTAGTGTGGAGAGAGAGGATTTTTTTATGTCTGTAGAGTAATCCCAGTTTTCTGTGAGTTTTGCTGATGTTATTGTGTATATGTAGGTCAAATTTTAGGTTTTTGTCAATTATAACATCTAATAGGGTGATTAATTCAATCCTGGTTTTGTTTAGAGAGAAAATATAGAACTGAGTTTTGTTAACGGGAGTGTTTTCTTTGGGGTGAAAATCATAAATTTGGTTTTACTTGGGTTTAAAGACAGGTGATTGTTGTGAAGCCAAGTGTCTACTGCAGTAAATGCTGATTGAGTAATTTGTTGTAGTTGGGTAAAGTTATTGGAAGAGCAGATAATAGCAGAGTCATCCGCGTACTGTACAAGAGACCTTTGTTAGAATGATAGGTGGAGGTTGTTGATAAAAATATTAAACAGTAGGGTCCTAATATGGAGCCTTGAGGGACACCAGTAGGGTTATGGATATATGGGGATATAACATGTTGCCATTCTACAGCATGTTCTCTGTCAGATAGGTAGCTTTTGAATCAATTAAGAGATGAAGTAGAAAGTGCAATATTAGAAAGTTAGGAAAGGAGAAGTGTGTGCAAGAGATAGTATCAAAGGATGTAAACAAATCCAGAAATAGGGAAGAGACGAGTTTCCTGGAGTCTTAAGCTCTATTAACTAGATTCATAAAGGCTATAAGTGTAGCTGAAGTACTATGGCCATGTCTGAAACCATGTTGACTTTCAGAAAGGATTTGATTTTTGAGAGGGAATTGTAGAAGCTGGATGTGTACACATTTTTCTAGGAGTGTGGGAATCGGGGAAAGAATATCTATAGGATGGAAGTTGGAAATATCTATAGAGGTACCCCCTTTGTGGAGAAGTAATATGTATGCTTTTTTCCAGAGGATGGGGGCATAAGTTTTTTGGATAGATCTATTAATGAGAATGCTAATGGGATAAGCAACAGCATCTGCAGTGATTTTTGAATATTCTATGGATATGCAGTCAGCTGCGTTGGTGCAGGGTTTTCATTTCAGCACAAGTTTTTTTTTTTTATAGAAACTGTGGAAATGGTAGAATGTTTGAATTTTGACAAACCATTTGATTTATGTACGTTTGTAAGGACGGATGAGGGAGAATTGGTCATAGTAGTTATTTGGACAAATGTTTTTGTAGTAGAGAGAGGAAACTGGGATTGAGTATGCTGAAGTTAGATGTGGTGATAGGTTGAGATAACGTGGCTGTGACAGTAGCTATAGTGTCTATGAAATAGGAGTTATAGATGCTTGTAATTTGTTCTGCTGATTTGTCTGGTAAGGGGAAGGATTCATTTTAGCGCCAAGATTTAGGAGAGTATTTAGGACCAAAATAGCTTTGGGTTATTTTTGTGTTGTTTTTAAAGGTTCACTTAGTGTTCTCTCTTGTTTTTAGACACAAGCTTTTTTGTCTGGTTACAAAGCTGTTTGTATGTCTAGATCTTATTCCTAATTAACATAATTTCCTTAGTAGATTTAGTTAACCAAGGAGCATGGTTAGTTCTTATTCTTTTAGTTCGGGTGGGTGCAAGGCTGTTTAATATAGTAAGAATGGTAGTGTTAACGCAGTGCAGGGCTTTGTTTAGGTGCAGGATTTTTAAGATATTCCAATTTATACTTTTTAGAATAGTGTTGAATGTGTGAGGGTTAAATTTGGATAAGTTCCTGACAAGCTTATAGTGATGTTTTTTTGAGACGGGAATAGGCACGGGTAATGAAGGCAGGAAAGTGATCACTTACAAAGTTGGAGAGAGTACCAGCTGATGTAATTTTAGCTGAGTCAGAAATTGGGATCCAATCAAGGATTTTTCCTTTGTTGGTTCTATTATTATATCTAGTGGGGGAAGAGATTATTTGGGTAAAGTGAAACAGGGTAATATTAGTGGATGGATTTTTTGAGGAGATATTATACCAATCAATATTTAAATCACCTAAGATTATGGTTTCATTTTTTTATAGTATGGGAGGCCCAGGATAATATTTCTTCTAGAATAGGTATGTTATTGCCTGGCAGCATGTATAGGACTATGATTCAGAGATTTTTGAAGTTATTCACTTTTAGAAAGGAGATCAAAATTTTAGTATTTAGGAATTGTGGGATGTGACAGTAAAAGGGAGAATGTTAAGATAATCTGAGAATAGGATTGCAATTCCACCTCTTTTCTTGCAGGCTCTGTCAACCCTTATTATGGTATAGTTGGGAGGGAGAAATTCTGTGTCTTTTGTGTTAGGCTTTAGCCATGTCTTGGTGATAGCAAGGATGTCAGTTTTATTATGAGCTAAACAGGCATGCAGGTTAGAGGTTTTGTTACAAATACTTTGTAGGTTATTGGTCATTATATGAAGTGATTTTAAACATTTAGAGGGGTTTGTCATTAAAGGGGAATTGGTGGTAGAAGCACCAGGATTGGAATGTATGCCACCACATTGGACTAGTATTAAGAAAATAAATGAAAGTCGATAAATAAAGGTGGATAGTTTGGGAGTGATAAGGTCAGATAAAAGAGAGTAGATAGCTTGAGTTATAAATATCATAGGTTGGTACTAGGCTATCGGCCCTAGGGCCTATACAAGCTTAGCCATAACAATTCCCTGGATATTTCTTCCCACAATATTTACTTCCCTGGACCCCTGTCTAGCAGGGTTACTGACATGATCCCCGGGGTGAATTTCCTATCTCCCATCCAATCGTCAAGGTTCCTTTTGAAGAGGGCCAAGGAGGCACTCTGCTTGACATGTATGGGCAGTCTATTTCAGAGTATAGGGAGTCTCTGGGTCAGGAACCTATCACCCCAGCATGTTTTGTAAAAGCTTTACTACCATGCGTTTCACTGCCAAGTCTTGACCCCAGGACCTTGTGCACTACAGTCAGAGCAACATACCACTATGCCAATCAGCAGTTTGTGAGGAGGATGTATATTTTAGAGCAGAGTAGTAGGGTTATATAAAAGAGGCTATGATTGATTTCTGAGTAGCTATCAAATTGGGTGTGTAGAGGGCTAGTTGTTGAAATGGTTTTAATGAATAATAACCTAGAATTGAATGATGGGAATTGTATTAGGAGTACAAGTAATAGAGTGGTAAAGGGCAAGAATAGAGTGTGTGTAATAAAGGGAGACATGTTGAAAGGAGAGAAAAAGACTTAAGAGGAAGGAAGTACAGAATAGGAAATAGGCAAATGTAATTGGCAGTTAATAGAAGTGGAGGTGGCTAGAGAAATATAAATTTAAGAAAAGTAGAGGTGGGTGGGAATGGGGGGTAGGCAGAGGAATGGAGTGAGCCCAAGCAAAGCAAGGATGAATAGAGGGGATAAAACCAACGATCGATCACAAGGACAGCAGAAACAATCAGTGCAGCTGGAAGCAGAGAATGAAAGCAAAGGTAAGTAGATAACATTTTAAAGAGAAATTAGTTAAGGTGGAGAACACAGCTGTTTAGGAGAGAAAAAAAGCAGTAATACCAATAGAAAAACACTATGAAAAAGGCAGACTTATGATATAAGATAAGGTGGGATTAAAAAAAAGGATGGAGTGGGAAAAAAGAGAAGACGGGATTGTAGAGTAGAAATATGGTGAGGTGTTATATAAGCAGTCTAACACAAGTAGGTATTTACAGAAATAGTTGGGAAAGGTTAGCAAACAGTATAATATTTTGACACATGTAGGAATTTACAGAAATATTTGGGAGACCTTTACATACAGTATATTGCCTTTATGTCATGCAGAGCCAAAAACCCAGAATGGGAGGGAGTAGCAAGCTTCACCTTAATGCTGGTCATACTTGTAGTTTGTTCCAATAAAATCTGACAGGTTTTGAAGTAGTATATTGTCTTCCCATGATGTTTGTTATGCTGCCATCCACTGCACACACAACTTGGCAGTTGATGGATGGCCACCTTGCTGCACATTGCTTCCAAGAATTTTGCCAAGATACAAGTGGCAGCTGTCTGTTATACTCCCACAACATCGCCCATGTATCTCTGGAATGTCCCAGATGCAAGTACACCAAGGCTGAGACACACTTTGGTTTCAAGAGGGGATGGGGTTTCCTTGCAGGGTCTGCACTGACATGTTTAGGGGACAAATGTTGCAGAGAGCCTGTACCAGTTGTCTATCTAGCCAGTACCTGTTGATTATTTGCTGGACTGACAACTGGATTTGTTCAGCCTTACTGTGTCTCTAATGGCTGTCTTCTGGGTTGCACAGCCATGATACTTTTATGGCTTGTATCACTGCAGCCTGTTGCAGTTCATTAATAGTGGGTTGCATTTTTACATATTTTTTGATGTTTTGCTGCATATTTTGCAGTAATCCATAGTTTTTGCTTGCATTCTTTGGGGGTCCATGAAGCATATGCTGAGGATTTCAGAAATGAAGTCAGTGTGGCTGTTTGTTGCATTTAAGCTGCATTGTGTGTGCACAATCTGTATTGGAATCAGATCGACATGTGCGAATACCTAATTATCCTACGCTGAATATCTAAGTACTCAGGCAGCCTTCAGCGTGTCTTTGGAAATCACTTCCACAGCAGGTCTGCCAAAGTCTTCCTTCAGCATGCTGTGCTGTCTCCAAATAGCTTCAGAGAACTTTATGGAATCCAACACAAATATCTTCCAATAACTTGACTCAAAAACTGCTTATAAAATACTTCATTGCATGTTGTCTGTTGCAGATATTTTTACTTGTTTAATGATCTAATATGCATATAAATAAATATCATATTTCTCTAAATATATCAGGCATTATCAACCTTCCTCACACTTTTTTTGGCTGGACAAAAATAGTTGCATACTCATGGATTCACCTTCCTAATTGATTTAAATTATATTAATTGTTTCAGCAAAAAAATGTGCGTTTTTGTTTTAAACATATTTCTAGCAAGATATGAAACACAATTAACTAACCAATAACATAATTATGCATAATGAAATGTTTCGACCATAAAAGACAATTCAAAGTGCTGTCATTATAATCTGATAATGTCTGTACCTATCATTTACAACCAACTGACTGTGTATACTTCAGATGGCTGACTGTGTTTAAAATGGACAAAGTAAAGTATTCTAACTTAATTTAAAAATATATACTATCACTATTTGTGCAAAGGCAGACTAATGACTGTTTAGCTTTATCACGACAGCATGGTCATTCTCATCTGCAGGTAGCTTCTCTATGAGAAATTCTAGCCTCTTTGTTGACTATATACACATCAAATGTCTAACTGTGGTAACAATAACAACAGCAGTCATGACAGAAAATAATAATAATGATGATGATGGACATAGCAATGTATTCCAACTTTGATTCAGACAAGCACACAATAGCCACTGTAAAGTATTTTAACCTATTTCAAACAACTGCACATACCATGTAAAGCCATACTATTTCAACTGTGCAAACAATAAAAATGTAAGTTACTTACATCCACAGAGAGTGTCACTCCCTCCCAGTTGCTATAGTCACATTGCTGTATACTCCTCAATTTGCTGTCTTGTTTCTCAACCTCTTATTGCAAGAATCAGAGGCAAAGTTGAAGCAAAGTGCTAAAATCAGGGTCAGATTTTAAATGTCACTAATATATACTTAGAAAGTTGCTATACTCACAATTTTTGCATTGGCATGTGTTTTTTGAATGATATGAAATCTGACACTGAAATGTCAGTCATTACTTAGTCAATGCAATTGTCGGTGAATACCAAAAAAAATATGCATTTTATGAGGACTAGACCAAAAATAAGAAGAAATGGCAGGGACATTATGTGAAAGCAGGAACAGCTGAGAGCTATGAATTTCAGCTTTCATTCACACAAACAGTTGCCAATTTGTAGTATTACACTATAGATCACACAAATGCACATTTGTCTTGTAAAGACTTTTTAAACTGAGCAAACTACAAGAGGGCAAGCTGCATTCATTTACAGATAGTTCCCACCACCACTCAGCAATAATATTTCCTTTGCAAACTGTGTACACCTCAGACATCTTGTAGTGAAAAAAAAGTAACAGACAGATTAAGTACAGCTCAGTTGTGGTACATGAGCTATACCTTAAAGATAAACACGACTAGCAGTCCAGACCAGCAGGCTGGTGCAAGGCATATCTAAGCTCTTCTTCATACAAAACAGAAAACATGGTCTACACATATAATGGCATATTGTGTCAAATCTCATATCCTGCTGCTGACTGTAGAAGCACCAATAGACACACATGAAGACACAAATGAAGCAGGTCCATAATCATTTTTTAACAATACACAGAGAAGTAGTCGGGTAAGTAATCGTTTTATCCCATGTGCATGGAGCACTTTGAAGATGTGGTGAGACATAAACCTAAGGGATAAAATGGGGCAGAGGTAGTCCATAAAAATACATGTCCAGGATATGGAGACATACAGAGGAGTGAGCCATACCACAGAGTTTGTCTGGCAGTCTGCAGTGTGGAAAATAGCAGCAGAAAAGGACACCATTGTGGTAGCAAGATAGCCAACAAGGACCACAGTACATAGCAGGAGGGCCCTGCAGCACTCAGTGTGTGTGGGAAGAGACTATGATATAGCAAGGATAGAGGCACAGCTATCAGTGAGTCCACTTCCATTTGGATGCTTGTTGCTATCATGACTATAAAACAGACATGGTTTATATTCAGATCAGGAAGGTGGCTATATACTTTGTGTTTCTGACACTGGTGCTATGACTGTATTTTAAATCCCCTCAGAGTTTATTCAGGTTAGCATTTATTTGGACTGGTCAGTGCTTTTAATGTCTCTGAAGAAGTCTCATGTAAACTTAGATGAAGGTGTTAAGTGGGTGATATTAATGTTACTGCTTTCCTTGATTTGTTGTTTTTTTCTCAATAGCAAAATTCATTAAATCTATGAAATAGGCCACAGACCTATTTTTTTTACCCAAACAACAAATATATTCTCAGTTTTTGCACATGTCCTCAAATATATATATATTTTTTTTGTTACTAAAATTAAAAAAAAATATATTAATTGCTTACAGCATAACTGGCCCATGCAATCCATAGGCACTGCAAGTAAACAGAGAAAAATGTTCTCTGTGCCATTTAACTGTTTCTTTTTTTTAATTAAATGAAACAGTTCAAACTACTCTCAATATAGCTGGCCTATATCATACACATCACAAGCATTTTATTCTGTTTCCTAATAAAACACCCGAACTGCTCAAAGCATAGCTGGCCCATGCTGCCTGCATGCAAGCAAGTCACAGACACTTTGAGTATTTGATTTTTAACTTTGCTGTGCAGTTTAACCTTTCATTCACAATATTGCCTGCACATATGTAAGGATGTAGGTTGCAGGAACTTTGAGTAAACAGAGCAGTGCTGTTTAACTTTTTTTTTTATTAAATAAAAATACCTTTATCTTCTCTTTATAGAGATTGTTGTGTTCAGCACAGAAACTAACTTGGATGAGTTAGCAGTGCTGAATATAATAACACTTTGTATTTGGTTATATATAATTGTTTATTTATTTATTTACTTATGGCCATGGGCCTCCCCCTGAAGCTGTGGACCTTGGCTTGACCAACCATCAAAATCACTCCTATTATAATCTGCCACTAACACTTCACATGCCCAGTCATTATAAATGTCAGGAATGTGATTTATTTCCTGGTGATGTTATGAATATATGCTATATGTTAATAACTAGAGTAATAACTTGAACCATAAGATGGTTATTTGGAATTCCATAGTATGAAATTAAAGCATAAACAGTGCTGAAAGAACCAATAGTCGGTGTCTAACAAGAACTGCTCTGCAGATATTTGCAAGTGGTTGCCCATTACATATGCAAATATGCATACACAACTGATAATTATGCAAATACCTCAAAAATGCAGTGACATCTACAAAACTGCTTTGCAGCACATTGAAGAACACATGTGCATGAATAAAACACCAACTGACAGACATTTACCTACCAAGTTTGGAGAGCTATTAATAGTTGTTTGTATAATGATAATAATAATAAAAATAATAATAATAATAATAATAATAATAATAATATTAATGTGATATCTAATTACTTGTTCAGTATAAAATCACCATTATATCTTGTTGATATATTTATATCACCAGTGTGAATAGGAATGCATGCTTGAAAACTTTCCTATTTTAACTTTCATTGTACCTTAGAAATTTAGCTTAGGTGAAAGCAACCCAGCCATAAAATCTGCAGGTGTCTGGACTTGTGCAATGAATGTTAAAAATCATCTAGGCATATGAATTCACCTGACAAGTGTTTATGCTACCAGCTGAGTCTGATAGCTGTCAGTGGCACAAAAGTAGTGCACTCAGCTTTGATGCTGACAGATCAGACAGCTATGGGTACCATTCGATGCTGACAGATCAGGCAGCTATGGGTAACATTCGATGCTGACAGAGCAGACAGATACGGGTACCATTCAATGCTGACAGATCAGACAGCTATGGGTACCATTCCATGCTGACAGATCAGACAGCTATGGGTACCATTCCATGCTGACAGATCAGACAGCTATGGGTACCATTCAGTACTGACAGATCAGATAGCTATGGGTACCATTCGATGTTGCAGATCAGACAGCTATAGGTACCATTCAATGCTGACAGATCAGACAGCTATGAGTACCATTCGATGCTGACAGATCAGACAGCTATGGGTACCTTTCGATGCTGACAGATCAGACAGCTATTGGTACCATTCCATGCTGACAGATCAAACAGCTGTGGGTACCATTCTATGCTGACAGATGAGACAGCTGTGGGAACCATTCAATACTGACAGATCAGATAGTTATGGGTACCATTCAATGCTGACAGTTCAGACAGCTATGGGTACCATTCAATACTGAGAGATCAGACAGCTATGGCTACCATTTGAAAGTAACAGATCAGACAGCTATAGGTATCATTCGATGCTGATAGATCAGAAAGCTATGAGTACCATTCAATACTGACAGGTCAGACAGCTATGGGGACCATTCGATGCTGACAGATCAGACAGCTATGGGTACCATTCAATGCTGACAGATCAGGCAGCTATGGGTAACATTCGGTGCTGACAGATCAGACCACAACAGGTAGTGCACTCAGCTTTGATGCTGACAGATAAGACAGCTATGGGTACCATTCGATGCTGACAGATCAGACACCTATGGGTATCATTCGGTGCTGACAGATCAGACAGCTATGGGTACCATTCGATGCTGACAGATCAGACCACAACAGGTAGTGCACTCAGCTTTGATGCTGACAGATCAGACAGCTATGGGTACCATTCAATGCTGACAGATCAGACCACAACAGGTAGTACACTCAGCTTTGATGCTGACAGATCAGACAGCTATGGGTACCATTTGATGCTGACAGATCAGACAGCTCTGGGTACCATTCAATACTGACAGATCAGACAGCTATGGGTACCACTCAACGCTGACAGATCAGACAACAACAGGTAGTGCACTCAGCTTTGATGCTTACAGATCAGACAACTATGGGTACCATTTGATGCTGACAGATCAGACTACAACAGGTAGTACACTCAGCATTGATGCTGAAAGATCAGACAGCTATGGGTACCATTTGATGCTGACAGACCAGACAGCTATGGGTACCATTCAATGCTGACAGATCAGGCAGCTATGGGTAACATTCGATGCTGACAGATCAGACCACAACAGGTAGTGCACTCAGCTTTGATGCTGACAGATCAGACAGCTATGGGTACAATTCAATGCTAACAGATCAGACCACAACAGGTAGTACACTCAGCTTTGATGCTGACAGATCAGACAGCTATGGGTACCATTCGATGCTGACAGATCAGACAGCTCTGGGTACCATTCAATACTGACAGATCAGAGAGCTATGGGTACCACTCAGTGCTGACAGATCAGTCCACAACAGGTAGTGCACTCAGCTTTGATGCTGACAGATCATACTGCTATGGGTACCATTTGATGCTGACAGATCAGACAGCTACAGGTACCATTTGATGCTGACAGAACAGACAGCTATGGGTACCATTTGATGCTGACAGATCAGACAGCTATGGGTACCATTCGATACTGACAGATCAGACAGCTATGGGTACCATTCGATACTGACAGATCAGACAGCTATGGGTGCCATTCGATACTGACAGATCAGACAGCTATGGATACTATTCGATACTGACAGACCAGACAGCTATGGGTACCATTTGATGCTGACAGACCCGACAGCTATGGGTACCATTCAGTGCTGACAGACCAGACAGCTATGGGTACCATTCGATACTGACAGACCAGACAGCTATGGGTACCATTTGATGCTGACAGACCCGACAGCTATGGGTACCATTCAGTGCTGACAGACCAGACAGCTATGGATACTATTCGATACTGACAGACCAGACAGCTATGGGTACCATTTGATGCTGACAGAACAGACAGCTATGGGTACCATTTGATGCTGACAGATCAGACAGCTATGGGTACCATTCGATACTGACAGATCAGACAGCTATGGGTACCATTCGATACTGACAGATCAGACAGCTATGGGTGCCATTCGATACTGACAGATCAGACAGCTATGGGTACTATTCAATACTGACAGACCAGACAGCTATGGATACTATTCGATACTGACAGACCAGACAGCTATGGGTACCATTTGATGCTGACAGACCCGACAGCTATGGGTACCATTCAATGCTGACAGACCCGACAGCTATGGGTACCATTCAATGCTGACAGACCCGACAGCTATGGGTACCATTCAATGCTGACAGACCAGACAGCTATGGGTACCATTCAATGCTGACAGACCAGACAGCTATGGGTACCATTTGATGCTGACAGACCCGACAGCTATGGGTACCATTCAATGCTGACAGACCCGACAGCTATGGGTACCATTCAATGCTGACAGACCCGACAGCTATGGGTACCATTCAATGCTGACAGACCCGACAGCTATGGGTACCATTCAATGCTGACAGACCCGACAGCTATGGGTACCATTCAATGCTGACAGATCAGACAGCTATGGGTACCATTCGATACTGACAGATCAGACAGCTATGGGTACTATTCGATACTGACAGACCAGACAGCTATGGGTACCATTCAATGCTGACAGACCCGACAGCTATGGGTACCATTCAATGCTGACAGATCAGACAGCTATGGGTACCATTCGATACTGACAGATCAGACAGCTATGGGTACTATTCGATACTGACAGACCAGACAGCTATGGGTACCATTTGATGCTGACAGACCCGACAGCTATGGGTACCATTTGATGCTGACAGACCAGACAGCTATGGGTACCATTTGATGCTGACAGACCCGACAGCTATGGGTACCATTCAATGCTGACAGACCCGACAGCTATGGGTACCATTCAATGCTGACAGACCCGACAGCTATGGGTACCATTCGATACTGACAGACCAGACAGCTATGGGTACCATTCGATACTGACAGACCCGACAGCTATGGGTACCATTTGATGCTGACAGACCAGACAGCTATGGGTACCATTCAGTGCTGACAGACCCGACAGCTATGGGTACCATTTGATGCTGACAGACCCGACAGCTATGGGTACCATTCGATACTGACATTCCAGACAGCTATGGGTACCATTCGATACTGACAGACCCGACAGCTATGGGTACCATTCAATGCCGACAGACCAGACAGCTATGGGTACCATTCAATGCCGACAGACCAGACAGCTATGGGTACCATTTGATGCTGACAGAACAGACAGCTATGGGTACCATTTGATGCTGACAGACCCGACAGCTATGGGTACCATTCAATGCTGACAGACCCGACAGCTATGGGTACCATTCAATGCTGACAGACCCGACAGCTATGGGTACCATTCGATACTGACAGACCCGACAGCTATGGGTACCATTCAATGCCGACAGACCAGACAGCTATGGGTACCATTCAATGCCGACAGACCAGACAGCTATGGGTACCATTTGATGCTGACAGAACAGACAGCTATGGGTACCATTCAATGCCGACAGACCAGACAGCTATGGGTACCATTTGATGCTGACAGAACAGACAGCTATGGGTACTATTCGATACTGACAGATCAGACAGCTATGGGTACCATTTGATGCTGACAGAACCGACAGCTATGGGTACCATTCGATGCTGACAGACCCGACAGCTATGGGTACCATTCAATGCTGACAGACCCGACAGCTATGGGTACCATTCAATGCTGACAGACCCGACAGCTATGGGTACCATTCGATACTGACAGACCAGACAGCTATGGGTACCATTCAATGCTGACAGACCAGACAGCTATGGGTACTATTTGATGCTGACAGACCCGACAGCTATGAGTACCATTTGATGCTGACAGACCCGACAGCTATGGGTACCATTCGATGCTGACAGACCCGACAGCTATGGGTACCATTCAGTGCTGACAGACCCGACAGCTCTGGGTGCCATTTGATGCTGACAGACCCGACAGCTCTGGGTGCCATTCGATACTGACAGACCCGACAGCTATGGGTACCATTCAATGCTGACAGACCCGACAGCTATGGGTACCATTCAATGCTGACAGACCAGACAGCTATGGGTACCATTCAATGCTGACAGACCAGACAGCTATGGGTACCATTTGATGCTGACAGACCCGACAGCTATGGGTACCATTTAATGCTGACAGACCCGACAGCTATGGGTACCATTCAATGCTGACAGACCCGACAGCTATGGGTACCATTCGATGCTGACAGACCCGACAGCTATGGGTACCATTCAATGCCGACAGACCAGACAGCTATGGGTACCATTCAATGCCGACAGACCAGACAGCTATGGGTACCATTCAATGCCGACAGACCAGACAGCTATGGGTACCATTCAGTGCTGACAGACCCGACAGCTATGGGTACCATTTGATGCTGACAGACCCGACAGCTATGGGTACCATTCGATGCTGACAGACCCGACAGCTATGGGTACCATTCGATACTGACAGACCCGACAGCTCTGGGTGCCATTCGATACTGACAGACCCGACAGCTATGGGTACCATTCGATGCTGACAGACCCGACAGCTATGGGTACCATTCCATGCTGACAGACCCGACAGCTATGGGTGCCATTCAATGCCGACAGACCAGACAGCTATGGGTGCCATTCAATGCCGACAGACCCGACAGCTATGGGTACCATTCAATGCTGACAGACCCGACAGCTATGGGTACCATTCAATGCTGACAGACCCGACAGCTATGGGTACCATTCGATGCTGACAGACCCGACAGCTATGGGTACCATTCAATGCCGACAGACCAGACAGCTATGGGTACCATTCAATGCCGACAGACCAGACAGCTATGGGTACCATTCAATGCCGACAGACCAGACAGCTATGGGTACCATTCAGTGCTGACAGACCCGACAGCTATGGGTACCATTTGATGCTGACAGACCCGACAGCTATGGGTACCATTCGATGCTGACAGACCCGACAGCTATGGGTACCATTCGATACTGACAGACCCGACAGCTCTGGGTGCCATTCGATACTGACAGACCCGACAGCTATGTACCATTCGATGCTGACAGACCCGACAGCTATGGGTACCATTCCATGCTGACAGACCCGAGCTATGGGTGCCATTCAATGCCGACAGACCAGACAGCTATGGGTGCCATTCAATGCCGACAGACCCGACAGCTATGGTACCATTCAATGCTGACAGACCGAGCTATGGGTACCATTCAATGCTATGGATACCATTCAATGCTGACAGACCAGACAGCTATGGGTACCATTCGATACTGACAGACCCGACAGCTATGGGTGCCCGGTCCGACAGACCCGAGCCTTCTGGGTGCCATTCAGCGCCGACAGACCCGGCATGCTAGGTACCCATTCAATGCTGACAGACCCCGACAGCTATGGGTACCATTCGATACTGACAGACCCGGCAATAGCTATGGATACCATTCCAATGCTGACAGACCAGACAGCCATGGGTACCATTCCACTGACAGACCCGACAGCTATGGGTACCATCTCCAGTCGGCCAGACCGGCAGCCAGCGGTGCCATCTAACGTCGGCTGGTGACCCCACAGCTATGGGCACTATCCGCTGACAGACCCATTAAGGAAAATTCATTCAATGCCGGACAGACCCTACAGCCATGGGTACCCATTCGATACTGACAGACCCGACAGCTTATGGGAGGCCATTCAACGTTGACAGACCAGACAGCTATGGGTACCATTCGATACTGACAGACCCTATTGTGCTATGGGATACCATTCAATGCCGACAGACCAGACAGCTATGGGTACCATTCAATGCCGACAGACCAGACAGCTATGGGTACCATTTGATGCTGACAGAACAGACAGCTATGGGTACCATTCAATGCCGACAGACCAGACAGCTATGGGTACCATTTGATGCTGACAGAACAGACAGCTATGGGTACTATTCGATACTGACAGATCAGACAGCTATGGGTACCATTTGATGCTGACAGAACCGACAGCTATGGGTACCATTCGATGCTGACAGACCCGACAGCTATGGGTACCATTCAATGCTGACAGACCCGACAGCTATGGGTACCATTCAATGCTGACAGACCCGACAGCTATGGGTACCATTCGATACTGACAGACCAGACAGCTATGGGTACCATTCAATGCTGACAGACCAGACAGCTATGGGTACTATTTGATGCTGACAGACCCGACAGCTATGAGTACCATTTGATGCTGACAGACCCGACAGCTATGGGTACCATTCGATGCTGACAGACCCGACAGCTATGGGTACCATTCAGTGCTGACAGACCCGACAGCTCTGGGTGCCATTTGATGCTGACAGACCCGACAGCTCTGGGTGCCATTCGATACTGACAGACCCGACAGCTATGGGTACCATTCAATGCTGACAGACCCGACAGCTATGGGTACCATTCAATGCTGACAGACCAGACAGCTATGGGTACCATTCAATGCTGACAGACCAGACAGCTATGGGTACCATTTGATGCTGACAGACCCGACAGCTATGGGTACCATTTAATGCTGACAGACCCGACAGCTATGGGTACCATTCAATGCTGACAGACCCGACAGCTATGGGTACCATTCGATGCTGACAGACCCGACAGCTATGGGTACCATTCAATGCCGACAGACCAGACAGCTATGGGTACCATTCAATGCCGACAGACCAGACAGCTATGGGTACCATTCAATGCCGACAGACCAGACAGCTATGGGTACCATTCAGTGCTGACAGACCCGACAGCTATGGGTACCATTTGATGCTGACAGACCCGACAGCTATGGGTACCATTCGATGCTGACAGACCCGACAGCTATGGGTACCATTCGATACTGACAGACCCGACAGCTCTGGGTGCCATTCGATACTGACAGACCCGACAGCTATGGGTACCATTCGATGCTGACAGACCCGACAGCTATGGGTACCATTCCATGCTGACAGACCCGACAGCTATGGGTGCCATTCAATGCCGACAGACCAGACAGCTATGGGTGCCATTCAATGCCGACAGACCCGACAGCTATGGGTACCATTCAATGCTGACAGACCCGACAGCTATGGGTACCATTCAATGCTGACAGACCCGACAGCTATGGGTACCATTCGATGCTGACAGACCCGACAGCTATGGGTACCATTCAATGCCGACAGACCAGACAGCTATGGGTACCATTCAATGCCGACAGACCAGACAGCTATGGGTACCATTCAATGCCGACAGACCAGACAGCTATGGGTACCATTCAGTGCTGACAGACCCGACAGCTATGGGTACCATTTGATGCTGACAGACCCGACAGCTATGGGTACCATTCGATGCTGACAGACCCGACAGGCATTCGGTATGTATGTCTCCCCCAGAAAACCTATTATACTTTACTGCTATCATTGAATATACATCCCTTAAAACATCATATTTATTAGTTTCAAATAAGTAATCTAAATCAGACAGTTTCAAAGTGTCATTTAAACTAGTGTGATTCCTGTTGTATTCATATACCCTCAACAGATCCATTATCACTGTCTTTATAACATATAATCTATCATCATCGTCAGTGTTTTGACTTTGTTTCATAACAGATGCTCATTTGCTTCTGGGGTATCTATAAATAAAGATTCTAGTGCTGGACAATCAATCGTAAAATGTACTTCTTCCCCATATTTACTACATTTAACCAGACTGCCTTTTATAGTAACCCTTTTTCAACCACACTGAATCACTGAATACATTATCTATTATTATTTGCTAAATGTTCCTAGTCCTGACAAAAAAAGTACATTGGGTTGATTCCTGTAAGATACCATTTTTTTATTAACATTTATCATGATAATATTTTGCAAATGACAAATTATATTGCCTTTAATACATGAGGATATGTGAGCATTTTAACCCCAATGCACATATTCCTTTTACCAACAACTTTCTGCACTTCATGTACTGCATCACACTTTTTCTTAGCTATTTTTATACAAGTCTTTGTAATCTCATCAATTCTAAACTGAACGATCAGTTTTCTTCTTATTTTGTAAACTGTGTCAGTAATAACACAATCTGTCCATGAATCAAACTCATCTTTTATCATGGAAACAAGTCACAAAATTAGATTCCAGCTCCATTGCTTTAAAGTTATGGTAAGAAAATATTCTGTTGTGTTGTAAATGACAGAACAAATGTTTTGGACTCAGAAATGCACTAGCTGTGCAATACTACCCTGTGTAAAATACCTTTCCACTTTTTCCAATTTTTGATTTTATGTGAAAAAGCAATATTTTAGTTTTCTAACCCCATTCTCTACCAGCTGACCTGCAGCCCCATCCATTTTGGAATGTTGCAGAGATACATCCATAAGCTAATTTATATCACCATTCAGTACTTCCTTCTTACAGTTATACACATCCACCACACCTTTGGCTTCTTCCATTGTCACACATTCTGGCATCACAAATTTCTACTTTGAAATAGTTACATCAAGGGACATCTGTCCATAACATCTCCTGATGAAAGCATTGAGTCATCAGTCAGTTTAAGTTTATCTATCATTTGCTTGAACTGCACAGTCTTCATCTTCCCGACTGCAGTTCCATTTAAATAGTTTCCATATGTTGCAGTGATTCATTGATAGTCTCTGTAGTAATATCCATCTCAGAGATTCATAGTTACTATAGTAGTCACCAACAATTGCCTTATCCATGATACTGGAGTCTTCCCCATCCATTCTCCACACACACAACACTATACAGCATTATAACTATCAAGAAACAGTAGGGGTTTATTTAAATCAAAAATAAATACATTAACAAATAATGTCCAAAACATGAACAATGTCAGTACATGTAATATTAACTTCCCATGCCCTATAATATACTACTTATGCACATCTAACTATCCACATTTCACAAAATATAAACATCCAGCTGAATATTTATTTTTCTGTATAAACATCTTATTCTTCTACTCCATAATATAATAATCTTTTTTGATAAATCAAAAGCTAATACAGACAGTATCCCAACATATCTTCATTTGCACACAGTCAAAGAAAACATTCTGAATTATCTGTATCCATCCAAAACAATGTAATTTTTATTCTATATCTTTATGAGTCAAGAATGCTTAAAAAGCTAATTTACGATGGCCCAAAAAGCCATAAAAGTATTTCAGAAAAGGTTACTTTTGAGTTTATAACATCTTTCTTCTCAATTCCTGTAAACAAACAGCTTCCAACTAAAGCCCACATTGACTCATAATATTTAGTATTATATCAAACCATTTCAGTGGTCCTTACCATACTAATTTAAATTCTAAATTATATTGCCTAACCTTCTTAAATAAGGTTTTCATTTCATTATGTTTTTATGTCTTTCTGCAAAACATCAATAACCTTCCATCTTTCCAATAGCAACCTATAGTAGTTTGACTCAAATCCATGTCCATACTTTTTAAAATATTCACTATCATCTTTCTATAACAACCTGATTACATAAATTAATTACAGACTCAAAACAGTTAATCCTCCACATTCAATACCCTACTACAACATTCCCCTTTTAATGGGGTTTAACATTTAACACCATACACTGGAAAATAAAATGTCCATTACTTTTGTTAAAAATAATCCTACTAAATAAGTGTAAACTATAACTGTAAACTGTTAACAACTGCAGTCTTGTGTTGTAATTTTTATTGTGTCATCACAAAAGGCTTCCAAGTGTTAATCTTCCTTTGCATTTTCTATATGAGCTGTTTCCATTATGAAGTACTTCTCCCTCTTTTCCAAACAGACCTCCCAAAATGGAAAGGCAATCTCGTTTAAAACAAATGCCTACTGTTTCTCACACCCACCCCCAGCAGTTTGTAAATTAAATTTTATTGTTAACATACTTACTGTTAAAAAGTTAATCAAGCTATCATATTGCTCAAACCGTTTCAGTATGCAATAATGAATCACCATTTGGATAACAACAGTCATCTAATAGTTGCATAATGCTAATATCCAAGCATTTAAAGGGCTTTATTTCTAATATAGCTATTCCTCATGTTTCTGTTTCCTTCATAACAATTAAATACTTGTTTAAAAATTAATTTGAATAAAACTCAGTAAGCTATTTTATCACTAAGATTCAAATGTTTTTACAGGATTCATTACTTATGAGTGCAAAAATGTATCACAGACCTTAACCATATCTAGTTTTCATATTAAACCAGACAAGTTCTTTGACTGCAATCCACTGACAAAATCTTTGATTAACCATAGCATCCCATGTAGACCAAATCCTCCCACATCTTCTTGCAATTCTCCAAGCAGAATATATGTTAACAACTTAAAACCACAAGTAAAGAAAGAAATGGCCTCCAGTTAGATGCATTTGTTTTCTCTTTCCACTTTCAAAATAATTTTGCAATTGTTCCATAACATTGTCTATACAACTTTGAAACTACTCCTTTGTTCAGTATTTCATTAAATATATTAACCATATACCTACAGTATATTGTCACTCCTTTTAAGTCAAATAAAAATAAGACATGCCATCTTCATCAGGAACTTAAGACATAATAACAATTGTTAAAGCTATTTTAACAGTTCTTGCAAATATAGCTGACAATTATCTAATTCTATAGGCATATTTTCCTGTATATCTTCTTTCCAAAATTTAACAGTACACATTCTCTTTCTGTAATATTTATTGCACACAGTGCAAAACTACTGATTCTTCTACAAGCCCTTCCATATATTTTTACATTTTCTTCTTTCTTCTAAATATGTTGTTGATGTTTCTGTAGCTATAACCGGTGTTGCACTTTCTATACTCTTTCCTCATTTTTTTCTATTATTCATGCATCTTGTTCAATAGTATTTTCATTAGATGGATCAGTTAACATCCTATAGCTGTCTATCAAGTTTTATATGCATCCCAATGTTTATTCTTGTACGTTTATTTTTAACTACATCCACCATTCCTTCCACGATGTATATGCAGAGCATAATCCCATACAGTCCCGCAATTTTTAAGCATCTAAGGTTTGTGTCCCTAACTCTAAAAATATTCTGTCTTATCTTCAACCACCTCACCCCCATCTTATTACACATATTATGCATGTCTAGGTTTGTTAACAGCAATGTGTAATCTGAAAACAACTTGAACAAATTTACTCTGATCCCTCGGGTAACTGGCTGCTTCAAAAAATAATGTTAATTCTTGTTGATAATGAGGCTGTAATTTATGCCAACCCATCTTGGTCTCTAGAACATAAATTACGTCTTATATGAATTTCCTTACAGAAACTTACAGCTGTTCTTTCCATATGAGCTCATTCCTCCTTTATAGCTTTTAATAAACTACAATAAAAATCCCTTCCCTATACAACAAAAATTGTATACAACCATATTTACAATGCATAAACATTAATAATTCTGCACATATACCATTTGTATTTTATATCTACTATGAATGGTCTACCTGGTTCAACTATATTAACATGCAGTATTTTATAACATGATCTAAAATAAACATATTGACTTGTAAACATGCATCTAGCCTTAATGGCCAGTAACCCTTACCCCCCTATAAAGGTTTCTAGATGTACTTATTCTGTACATATTGCTCAGTTATAACTCGAGATTATTATATTAACTATTTAATGTTTCGTCAGTTTCATTATTTCCTACCTTCACATTTTCACTCTCTAACAAACAGCGGTATGTGTTCCAAGTCTCATGTTTTCTGCCTCCTGTTTTTATTATTAGCACTATTTATTTAGTTAGTTATCTTTGTTTAATAGGAAAGTCTGATTGGGACAAAACCCTTTTCTAGCAGAGGCATGAGAAGAGCTTCACATTTAATAACATTTTTTTACATATACATAAAATATAGTTACATGCTATCAGAAAGAATACAAAATACTGGTAAGTGTGCATACATGAGGGAAAAACTTTATAATAGCTTACATAAACATAATTTAGAAACTGAGCATGCACATGGCTTGCATGGGTATATACAGTGTTGACCTTTCATTAGATAGAGACATAGTCTTGTATATAGCACAGAAAGAGCAAGAGTAACATTGCAAAATATACTGTAATATTACCTGAGATTTCTAGCAACTGAAATAATGAAAAGAAAAGTAAGGGGGAAGGTGGCTGATAAAGTAATACTGTATGATATGTTTAATATTGTATGATATGTTCAATATTGTATGATATGTTTAATACTGTATGATATGTTTAATATTGTAATTGTTTAATACTGTATGATATGTTTAATATTGCATGATATGTTTAATATTGCATGATATGTTTAATATTGCATATGTTTAATATTGTATGATATGTTTAATATTGCATGATATGTTTAATATTGTATATGTTTAATATTGCATGATATGTTTAATATTGTATGATATGTTTAATACTGTATGATATGTTTAATATTGTATGATATGTTTAATACTGTATATGTTTAATATTGTATGATATGTTTAATATTGCATGATATGTTTAATATTGCATATGTTTAATATTGTATGATATGTTTAATATTGCATGATATGTTTAATATTGCATGATATGTTAGGAGTAGAGCAACTATGAATGTAGTATTGCATTTAAGACTGAGAAATAAAGTAATTAGTAAAGTGAGAAAGGCTGGGGCTACTTGGACTGTTATAAGGAGTATTAGGTTTGAATAGATAAAGAGACAGAAAGAGAGAGAGAGAGAGATGTGAAACTGTGATAGAGGGAGAACAGTGAGACAGTGACTGATCTAATTAGAGATAAGAAGAGGTTGAGTCTTGTCAGCTTGGAGTAATTTAATTTAAAACAATCCATTTTCCCTCTAAAAAGAAATACTGTTTTGGTGGACAACACAGCATACACATGCTATTATGTACATATATTTGATTCTCTACAGGTTTTTTATTAACATGTTCCTTTGTTTAGAGCCTATGACTGATATAATTTATGCAAACAAAGTAACTCCTTGTGGCTTATGAGTATCTTTCTGACCTGATGAAGAAAAAGGACAAGTGGAAAAAGACAAAGCATTTTGAAAAAAGTATCAGGTGTGGCCACAAAATTTATTAGCTGGAGGCGGAGTAGGAGCAGAGCCAATTTTTGTTTAATTATTTTTTTAGTAATAACTTGAAGGTATGTGTCTTGTCTGTTTGTTTTGCTTGCAATGGGATAGAGTTCCAGTTTTTAGTGACGTGGTAGGAGCATAGACGATCCTCAGCTGAGTTGTTTGTTTTGGACATGGAGAGGACAGATTTGTTACTTGCCCATAATAGTCTAGAACTGGAGTATGTCTGTATCATATTTATCAATGATGGTCATTTTTCAGAGAAATTAATTTAGTATGTTGTTTGTTTGTTTCGTTTTGTTTTGTTTTCCTCTTAGGCTTCCCAACATTGTCTAATATGATCTCTTATTCAGTATGCTCACCTTAAGCTCCCTCCTCCTCTGTGTCCACAGAATAGACTGCAAATTTGTTAGAGTAATTCTCAGAAAGACCCTCCACAAACACTAGCTTAATAGTATCTCCCCCAAAAACTCAACATTTGGTAGATCCAGAACTGTAAAAGAGATTTCACATCCTCATCTTCCAACTTGTTAATATCCTTATTTTTCATAGGACAATCTACCCAAAATAATCCACCGCTTATAGTTTGTACATCACCCAACTCAGTTTTTAATTAATATGTCCTGCTTGCCTACAGTCTTTATAAAACAGCTCAGGGTAAATTAATTTAAAATAATCCATTTCCCCTCTAAAAAGAAACACTGTTATGCTGGACAACACAGCATATGCCTACTATTATTTACATATATTCGATTCTCTGTAGGTTTTGCATTACCATGTTCATTCAACAAATCAGTCAAACATTTCCTTCTCCCAATCCACATTCCCACTATAGCCTTAATTTTGTTTAATGGTTGTATGATTTCACAATGTATCTGTAACTCAGCATGAAATTCTTCTTCAACCAAAAACATTTATTTAGCATATTCTCCATTTTCTGCTTAAATGGAGATTGTGTAAAGTAAAAGAAGAGTCAAAGTCATTAACTACCATCTATAATGCTGGCTTGAACTCTGAACAGAAATCCTAGATAGTTTCTGTTGACAAATACATAGGCACCCTCACTACGGGAATGGTTAACTCAAATGGAGCAATTACCTTATTCAAAATGCATATCTCTCCATAGAAATTCTACCTTATAAAAATTTAAAGTGCAGCAATGACCTTCTTTGATCCATTACAGTTTTTTAATATACTTCTTGTTGCCTGATGCTACAGAGCTTCCCATATACCATATACTGTCTATAAAGGATTGTGACATACTATTACTGCTTAATATCATTTCCTTGCTGTGATTTGCTTTAATTCCTTCTGAAACAGTTCTCTGCACTTTATCAGATTTTTCTAAGGAGTGTTTAATAAGTGGAGAAGCTCTGTTTAATTGTAGTGTTAAATCCATATCAGATGTGAGTTCATTGGCCACCATTAAATTTATGTCTTTTACTATTATTTTATTGTACAAATTCAAACAACAATGTTTCTCCCCCATTTTCATTAGTTGATTGTTTGGCCAAAAACAACATTTGTTGCATATTTACACTGCTGCAACATTTCCTCAAAAGACCAATACCTTTTATTAGCTTTTTCTGACTCACCCAGTCACCAAAGCATACCGGAAAGGTATGCCAGCAACAAGAGATAAGGAATTTCCCCAGTGCCCTTGTCAAATTTCCCCTTTCAATGTGACTATTAACTGGGCTCTCCACTGAAAAGAGGCCACTAGCCTAGTGATACCAACCCAGTCAACCAAACATGGAAAACGAATAATGAATTCATTTTACATAATCTGTTTTTCTATACAGGTAATGAATAATTAACCCAGTTTTGGGTGGCTACTTGTACAGATGCAAAAAATGATTTTACTACTGGATCTACACCACCTGCCCTTTTGCATAGCCTGTCTCTTCTGTATATGCTGAAACCTGGTATTCAGACCTCATATTCATGTATGTACGATGTTAGTTGGGTTCCTGAAATTCACAGCATCTGTGGCTTGGCCTCACCAATTCACACCTGGAAATCCATATTTTTTCTTTCACAGACTTGTGGAATTTAATTGCAGAATGTTTAATTCTTCTCATTCAGCACATCTATGCTAACTTTGAAGTCACTATACATCAGAGCAAAGGCAACACTGACAGACACCACAGTTATGGCGTTAGTATAAGTAAGCCCCATTTCCTCACATTTCTACACATGCTTCATAAGAATGTTGAGCAGCCCTAGAAGGTGGAATGCTTTCAAGCATGGATGCATTTAAATGGTTGTTAACTACACAAGGCTTTCATCTTTTTGCTGAGTTTTAATTGCCTTGATATCTATTTCAGTCAAGATAATTCTAATTTTATTTCTAGATCAGGTTATCTCTATATCATAAACATTTATTTTAAGATATTACTGTAACCTGCCTTGTCACAGGTATTTTTTGCAGTTTCCTAATGGAATTGACTGAAAAACATATATACAAATTCTATAGTTTACTTGTGCAATGACAGCTGTGTTAAGGCATTTGTGTGGATCATTTGGGTTATGTTTACATTTATACAAAGGTCTGGAAGATACATGGTGCAATATTGGGGGTATTTTAAAAACAATGAAATTGGACTCCTTCTAAATCTATATATTAACAGCAATTCTTTAAGGGATATCACACAATAGAAGATGCTGCCACACCAAAACTGAGATGACGGCCCTAAACTCCACCCCATTTACTAGAGATAAAGTTTAAGCACTGCATTGTGTCCCCAATTGATTAAGTGACTTGAAAGCTTCTTCAGTAAGCTTCGGTCATGGAAAAAGACATCAATTTGCTTGCATCAATTCAAAATGTCTTTTTTTGTTCTTACCTTGCAATATTTCACTTATAGGAAAGTTCAAATTTTTATGATTGTTAAAAATTTGGGGTTCTCACCACAACTCTAAGTAACTCTGACAAGTTATAATTGAAAGGTCCATTATCCCATTATAATGTGCTTATGAGGAATGACTTCTATACATTTATGGCCATGATCTAAAGTGGCAGAATTAACTCGCATTTATATAAAGAAGGAATGTGGGTCCTGCAAACCTGGACAGTTTTATACTACTCCTGTCTCCAATGCTACATTGCAAAAGTTTCACTGGCCACAGCTCCACTACACCATTCTCACTTACACCTCATGGTGATGCCACTTTGTGAATAACCAGTGGTGACATACCTTTTGAAACATCTTATTTTTCACTTTGGACACCTGAAAGGATGGTAAATCATATAGAGTGTAAAGCAAACTGTAACTTTCTGCCACTGCCTGCAACCAACACCTTTAAAAGGCTAAGTTCAAGGTTCTAGTCTTTCTGTTTTTATAGGTTCATAGGTAGGTACTAGGCTATCTGTCCGAGGGCATTTATAAGCCTAGCCAGAGTGTGTCGGCTTTTGCTGCCCCATTGATTAATTAACTGATCCTCTGTCAAGCAGAGCCAATGAATTGATCCCAGGGGTGTATTTTTTTTTACCCATCCACTCGTCAAGGTTTCTGTTGAAGAGTGTTAGTGAGGGGCTCTGCCTGATGTAATTTGGAACTTTGTTCTAAAGCATGGGGAGTCTCTGTGACAGGAATCTATCCCTCCAGCATGTTCGATTTATTGTTATGGCGAGGTTTAGCTCACTAGAGGGCGTGGCTCGCAGTGACTTGGATTTCTTTAGGTGGAGCATGTCCATCAATTCGGAGTTGGACATGGCTTTGTAAGTCAGGCAGAGATCACCTCTGAGTAAGCGATATGCCACTGAGTACAGCCAGAGTTTTATCAGTCAGGCTGCATAGGACATATGTTTGAGGCCAGTAATCCTCTTTGTGAGGTAACTTTGTGGTCTTTCCAGCTGTTAAAAGTGTCTTGTGAGGTACATCCCAAATGGGGCATTGTACTCTATGATGGGTCTAATGAGTGACGAGTAGAGGGGCACTATAAGCTCTTTATTTCTAGATACGAACCCTTTAGCAATTTGATGGACCACATAGAAGGATTTCCTAACTACTTTGGCAATATGATTGTAAACGGAGAGATTACTATCTACCTGGGTCCCCAGATCTCTTATTACCTCTTCTGTATTATGGGGGCTGCCACCTATGTGGTAATTCGTGGGCGTTTTGTTTTTCCCAAATGGGATGACTATGCATTTTTTGGCATTTAGCTTGAGGCCATGACTTTGACACCAGGTGTCCAACTCAGTAAGGCCCTTTTAGAGGATGTCCGTGTCAGCCAGAGAGTCAGTTATGGCTCCCAGTTTGCAGTCATCGGCGAACTTGGTTAGCCATAGTCCTCCTGTGTCAGCCTGTACTTCTGAGAAGTATATGCTGAACAGTAGGGGTCCTGGGACCGAGCCTTGCGGGACACCACTTGTGACTGGTTTAGAGTCAGACCTGGAGCCTGCTATTCTTACCGTGTGAGTTCTGTCTGTAAGCCAGTTGGCAATCCATCTCATGATGTAGGGGCTTATGTTCAGGCTGGTGAGTTTTTATGTAATACCTGAGTGAGGAATGGTGTTGAAAGCCTTGGCAAGGTCAAGGTAGGCTGTGTGAACCACCTTTCCCTCATCTATGGCCTTGGTACCTGTCTCGAAGAAGTCAACCAGGTTTAGTAGGCATGATCTGCCCTTAACAAAGCTGAACTGGGTTGGGTCAAGTGTTTGGAGGTTCCCAATGTCTTTGTTAATGAGTTCCATGATGATGCGCTCCATAGCCTTGTAGACCAGGCTAGTCAGACTTATGGGGTGATAGCTACCAGGGTCAGTTGTGGCCCCTCCTTTGTGAAGAGGAATAACCCTTGCTATGTGCCATTCTATGGGTACATGGCCTGTGGAGAGGCTGAGGTTTAACAGTGTGTTTAGCTAGGGGTTAGTTTGTTCTGTAGTTCATGCAAGATGCAAACTGGGACACCATCTGGTCCCATTGATGCTGTGTTTTTGGCTTTTGAAAGGGTTGTTTTCACCTGTGCATCTGTGATTTTTGGGACACTACACTTTTCCGGTATTATTGTGGGCCCTTTTGGAGGTGAGAGGGGGGTGAAGTTTGCACTGAATCTATCTGACAGGATGTTGGCAATATCAGTAGGTTCAGTATATTTTGTGCTATTTTCCACTTATTCAGTGCATATCTGTGAGTTGCCACTTAGATTCTTAACATAGCTAAATAAGACTTTGTAGTTATCTTTTGAATCCTTTTCTTTCGAAGTTAGCCTTGGATGATTTCATGAGGGACCTTAGTTTCTTACTGATACTGATCAGGGATGTCTTTCCTTCTTGGGATTTGCTTTTGTTTCTGAACTAGTTTCCTCCTTCTATTGTATAGCCTGTTTATTGCAGGAGTCCACCAAACTGGTTTCCTTTTCTTAGAGGAGTGAGTCTTGGTTTTGCTAGGGATGGCATGATCCATGCATCCTTGTAGGTGCTCATAGAGTGCATTAGTAAAGGTTTCTGCATCTTCGGCAGCGTTATCCTTTAACATGGGGGCTGTGAAACTTACCACCTCTGTCTTAAGTAAGGTGAAGTTTGCTTTAGCAAAGCTTTTTACTGTGGTTTCCTCAGTTGGGGGTGGTGGTGGGGTGTGGACATCCAGAGTGATTAGTTTATAGTCTGATCTAACCAGTGATGGGTTGACCTCTGGTGTGGACCACCTGTTGCCCATGTTGGTGATGACCAGGTCCAATAAGTTTTCACCTCTGGTAGGGGAGTTTACCAGCTGATCCAGGGCATTTGAGTTGATGAATTCCAGGAAGCGCTCAGCCTGGGAATTTGTACTCGAGTAGATTTCCCAGTGAATGGTAGGGTAATTGAAATCGCCCAGTATCAGGATGTTTGGTATGACCTTCATGTTTTCCAGTGTCTCCAGAAAGGTGGAGTGGTGGTTCTGGGTCATGCAGGATGATCTGTAGCAGGCCACAATTTGCATTGCAGATTTGCCAGATGTTAGTTGCACATGGATGATCTCAGAGGTATCATGCTGCACCACTAACCAGGAGGTGTAGGTATCCTTGATGAATATGGATTCACCCCCTCCTTTTGTGTTTCGGTCTGTGTTCTGTGGCTGAAACGTGTGGTATGAGTTGTAGCCCAGTAGTGCTGGGGTGCTCTCTGGAGCCTTGAACCAGGTTTCAGTTACTGCACAGATGTCAACGTTCTCCATACTAAGGACTGCTTCGAGAGTGTGTATTTTGAGATTTAAACTCCTGGCGTTGAGTAGCATAACCCTCAGATTTTTGTTAATTGTGCTGTTTACAGAGGTGGGTTTGACTTTTGAGCCTTGCCTAAAAAAGGCACTATGGGGGCAGCAAGAGCCTTGGCCAGTATTCGAAAGCCTAGGGGTGACAGATGCAAGCCGTCTCTTGTGAAGCAACGCGGTTTGTCGAGCTTGTCATCCCAGGCTGACAGACACTGGATCCCCTTTGAATGACACCAGAAGCTTAGCCAGTTGTTGAAATTGATCATTTTTTCTTTATACTGAGGTATCATTCTTGGTGAGGGCAGGATGCTACTCAGGGTCAGGGTCATACCAGCCTGGGCTGCATGATCAGAGAGCTCTTCCATGTCTCTTTTCATGTAGTCCAGGGAGGTACATCTCAGGTCATTCACACCAACATGAACAATGACAGAGTCATATTTGTACTTGTTCTGAAGTGACCTGAGTGCTTGTGTTATGTGGCGGATTCTGGCCCCCGACAGGCAGCTAACAGTAACCTTCTGCTTGTCCAGCCTAGTGAGTGGGACGTCAGTGTGCCTGACCATAGAGTCACCTATTACTAGTGTGTTAGGTATGTTATTTCGCCTTAAGGGCTGTGATTGTGCAGCACACTGATTTTGTGTTTTATGTGTTGTCTGGTTTGTGACAGGAAGTGCAGGTTGTTTGGGTGTCTGCTTTGGAGGTCTCTGATGCTTTTGCAGGTTTTTATTCAGAGCCTCCAAGTATGATTTTGTGTATTTATGTGTATTTTTTGCCAGTGCTGTTTTAGTAGGTCTGTGTGCAGCTAGAGGGGTGGTGCAAGTGTAAACCTTCTCCTCTTGACTGTCTGTTCCAGTCTTGGGTGGAGACAGCTTAGCTTCCAGTTTTCCAGTGTCTTTTACTTATTTAGATCCATGTTTTCCGTATCAATACTACTTAAATTCAGAAGTTTGGTTTATGTACTGAGTGACAAAGTATGTCAGAGTTTATTTTTTTCATCTTTCTTCATTTTTCTTTCTGCCATCCTCCCTAAACTTATTTCAGAGCAATAGTATGCATTTCTTCATTTCATTAATGATCCATTTTGTTTCATCACTGGCTACCTCTGATTGTTTTATAACTACACTTGTCTATATTTAAGGTATGTTTGGTGCCATTATAATAATTTCTATTTTATTTTTCTCCCCTTAATTATTGCTAATTTTAGTGCAATGCAAAGTTAATGTTGCAGTCTAGGATCTGGTCTGCAGCTTAAAAATGGATTCAGTAAGCTACAAAATCAGTTGCAGAAAGTAAGACATCTAGTTTCTAACCATTTGATGCAGGACGTATTATGCTGGTATTAAACTGAATCCAATATGTAACAAATTCGGTTCTGCAAACTCAGGAAAAGGAAATTTAGTTTTATTTACTTTTTTGCCATTGCATTATTGCATCATTGCTTCATCATGCAATCAGCATACTTTAACTACTGTTGTGTCTACTCTGACTCTACCCTTTTTCATGTTATATCACTAAAAGCATTATTAAATAGACAATGCAAATCAAAATACCCCACAGAACACTCTTTGCGATTTCATAGTAATGAAATAATGTCAGTCTCAACTAGGAGCATACATTACATTCATAAGAAACAGTGTATCTCCCTCATCAGTACTGACCAATGCCAAGTATGAGGATCTGTAGCAGTGCGTCCATGGTAAAGCCGGTATGTCCTGCTTGCCTACAGTCTTCTTAAAATAGCTCAGGGTAAATTCACTTAAAATAATCCATTTCCCCTCTAAAAAGAAACACTGTTTTGCTGGACAACACAGCATATGCCTATTATTATTTACATTATTATTTACAAATACTTAGATAAAAGTCTGTTTATTCCAGCAGACCTCAGTGTTATTTCATATTTTTTCAGTACTAAGCTCCTCAAACACTTGTTACCCACATTGTTTTTTTTCTTTTCCAATGATCCTATCAATAGATTAATGACAACAGATTTCTTTTATTTATTAATCTGCACATCTGAATTTATGGCCACAGTAAGACATAGATGAGACTTAAATAATCTGATTATTTATTAGTATATCCCATGTATCAGGATATGTTTTTAAAACAGTATTGTCATTTAAGTTGTTTCTAGACTTTTGGCATTGCAATGGTGTAAGTAAGTCATATTAATTAATATTCTATCTTTGTCTGTGTCTGTCTTTATAGGGGAACTTACATTTTATTAATCAGCGATACTTGTGACACCGTCACTTTATTCCCATTCATCCATTCCTTATTAGTGTTTATGTAGTTTTACTGCCTTATCAAAATGCAATAAAGATATTTTAAAAATGATGGAGCCAACTGAGAGAAGGAAGTTTAATGTCAGAACCAAAAAAACTTCTAATGAATAAAAGTTAGTATGGAATATTATATCTAATTATCATGGTGAAACAGCATGATTAAACTGCAGTGAAGTTAAATCTGCTTCAGGTTTATTTTTGCCCTTTTTAGTACGGCCTCCTCAGCCAGAGCTAGGGATATTTTCTTGTCAATTATCATTAAAAGACTGAGTGTTAAGCTGATAAGGCCCTATGCATTAATCACATCACATCCAAACTACTGCCAGTCTCCTATAAGGCATACACCTGAGATTCCTACATTTGTTTTCAAGTAAACATCACTTTGCATTAAAGCACTGAAATGACAATGCTCAACAGTACTGCTTTTCTATTGCTTTTACTTTCTCAGAGAAATCCTTACAAAGCCTGTCTAATTCTATTAGAGAGCATGAAACCATCTGTCCCAGCTCCAAGGACTGGTAAACAGAATAGGAAAGTGCTTTCTGCCATGTTCCAGATGAGATGGGAAATCAATAGTCTATAAGAACAAGCTTCAAACAATATAGATTGTTTGAAGTGCTTACCATTATGTCAAATTCAGTTTAGCATCAGCAAACAGTTGCTCTATCAGACGAATGTTGAGAGAAGCACTTTTTTTCTATTAGCAGATTTAAATGTCTGCAGTCATATAGATTTCTTCAATCAAGCCTTTATAATTTAATAGCAAACCTTTTATTTTCTTAACCCTTTACCACTGATGACTCAGTGCTTTCGTGTAGTGGACTTTTCAGGGTTTCTCTTTAAATCTGCCCTATCAAAAGACGGACATCTGCAGTTCTGTAAGTACATCACTTTCAAATGACTGTTTCACTTACTAGCAAATTATGTTTAAGAAAATGCCTGCTGCAATGAGAATTCAAAGCTATGGTTTAGTAGAAAGTAGAGATTATAACATCCAGCAACCCTGTAATCCTTTATCCACAGCTTATGACAGTCTTTCCATGTGCTCAATGACAGTTGCAAATATTTTTTCCACTACGGAAACAGAGCAGCTAACAAACATTATTTTGGAGATTCAAAAATAAATAAATAAACACTACTCGTTAAAGGCTGCTATAAAAAGGCCCTGTTTGGTCATTGAGGTACTTGCATATTCAAAAACATGTTAGCTGCAATTTAGGAACGACTTCAGTATCGGATAATTTACATGACTCTGAATCACTGTTAATTACCTCATGTGCAGATCAAGTTTCCTGTAGGTGTTAACATTGGCTGCTGACATGTCGTCATAACACATGCACCCCCTCTCATTCACTCTTTCACATACAGGGCACACATTCAAACAAACACACACATACACACACACACACACACACACACACACACACACACACACACACACACACACCACATACCCCATACTCGACCGTGTGTTGTATTGTCAGACTGTTGTTGATATCTCCTTTTTCCTTCCATTGCAAATCAAGAATGATTACAGTTAATCATTAACGCCATACATTAAAGTTTCTCATTTCATAACCTTTAGTAATTCCATAATAGTGCAAAAGCTGATATAATGGGACTTTTTATATTTGTAGGATGAATATTTAAAATCTATCCTGACTTTGTTCAGGATTAATGTTGGCTTTGTGTTGATTTCTTGTGCTACATGGATGAGAGGTATGCTTAATGCTCTCTGCTCCTCTCCTTTGTATGTCACAAGCTGTTGTAGTCATTGGGTAATGCCCAAGATCCTCATTATATGTTAAAGAGCAGTTTAATGCTGAGGTTTCCAATGGCAAGAGTGCAGTATTTGAAGCCTTTTCCCCATTTGTAGGTTACATATTTTTTACTACATCACATCCCTGGTGTCCAGCGGTAGTGCCGAAAACTAATATCCTCTTTGTGAAGTTACTGGGTTGGGTGCCATTTTAGTTCCTTTGAGGCACTTAACATAAAAGTATCCTTGGAGTCTAATTGCCTTGAACACCACATTTTTTTTTAAGCAGCAAAAAGTGGAACAAAAGTTCTGGCAGAAACATAACACACAATTATAATAAAAGCAAGAAGTAGTTTATTGGTAGGTGCTTGCTTTCATCTACCACTAAATTACTTCTTGCTTTTTATCTACCAATAAATGACTTTGTGCTTTCACCTACCAATAAACTACTTCATGCTTTTATTATTATTGTGTGTCACGTTTCAGCCAGAACTTTTGTTGCAGTTTTTGCTGCTTATTTGTTGGTTTGGTTTGTGGAACACTCACTGCTCGGGGACTGGTTTTCCTTTTTGTTATCACATTTTTTAGTTATGTGCCTTTAGGGCATGCTATATAGAGTATCCCTAGTGTCTAGAGATCCCACACCCAAAATCCCCGGAATTCTCCCTGGTATCGGGTGGTTCTCCCCAACCCATGTCATGTGTAAGTATCATTAAAGCACAATGATAAAGTTTATCCCTGGTGGCTATTGTACCCCCATCTCACATTTTTAGAGTTATCTGAGGTTGTTAAAGGTACCCCCTGTTCCACATCTTTGAAGCTATCCCTGGTCATTAGCCCAATTATTTAGGCTTTGCTTTTTAGTCTGTGTGTGTGTGTGTGTGTGTGTGTGTGTGTGTGTGTGTGTGTGTGTGTGTGTGTGTGGAGGTATGACAGCCACCCCAACCCACCCATACAAACACACACACATTCAGTCCGCACACACACATGATCACAAACACACATAAACATTCACACATTTAGTCCACACACACACACACACACACACACACACACACACACACACACACAATGTCTCACATACATACTCTCACACACCCCCTAATACTATCTGAACACTAAACTCCTCATACGTACCTCTACTGCAGTGAATAATCATGGACAAAAGGCTGTGTTCATTACCACAAGTGGCCAGGAGCAGCCACTCTCAGTTACGCAGCCAAGCAGCAGTGTGTGCTTCTCCTACAGAATGATTCATTAGCATTTAGCTGGGCTATATGTCTTCATGTACACCTTGTGGTAACCTGTCTGAATCCTACTTTCTGTCTTTTAGCAAAACTTTTAATGACAGTAGGTGATGGTGATTAAACTTAACTGCTGCTATACAATGAGCAGTGCCATTCTTGTCTGGTAGTCTGTGATGGTGCTGTTGGTGACCCATCACATATAGTATGATCACAAAAGATAAGTACTTTAGAATCCCTATATGGGACTTTATGTGGTGTGATCATCTATTTTTGACCAGATTAAAGAGTGGAAATGTAAGTATAGGAAAGAGATGAAAAGGGGAAGCAAATAGGGGGTGCAACAGATGATGAACAAATAAAGAATAGCAGCATGGTGGTGGGGTAGGAGAGGAATACTGTTCTGTGGGACAGGTGCCCATGTTATATTTTTGAAGAGAATGGTAAGTTCTAGAAGGAATTAGGGAAGTATATGGAAAGTAAGCAGGTTAGATTAGGCAGCGGGGGAAAACAGACATGTTTGTCAGAGTGTATGGTAACACTGAGGAGGGGAGAACTCAATGCTGAAGGAGACATGAGGTAAAGAGAGGACAGGCAATAGTGAAAAGAGTATGAAATGACCAGCCGGGTGGGCATGGATACAAAATGGAGGAGAACAGCAAGTTGGGGAATGGGATTAGGTGTTTGCAGCTGTAGTCTCCACCAGATGAGACCCAGTGAGAGATTACTCATCACCCCGGGTACTGTCACCACTGGGCCCTGGCTCAGATGATGGAGCCAGTGCTGGGCAGGGAAAAAAATCAATGTGTCACTGGAGCAGGTTGTCCACTTGGCCAATTTGGACATCCAATCTCATGCTTATGCTATCATCCCACAGTCTCTGCCAGCTGCTGATGGATGGCAAAGGTGTCACCTTCACTCACACGACTACCTGTAGATACAACTGTACCAGCTTCTAATGCAGGGTTACCTGAAGCAGATGTGACAGGTAGGGCTGAAGTTATGGAAGACATTTTTCCAGGCTGGGACACAGATGTGCTGGGTGCTTCTAGTGGAGGTGATGCAGGTGGTGCTGGTGGTTCTGCTGGTGATGCTGCCGCTGCTGCTGGAACCTCTGGGCAGCTGACCATCCTTGCTAGCAAGGTCTATTCAGGTCATTGTGGTAGTGCACAAAATAGTAAAAGAAACAGAAAAAAAACAAAATAATAAACAAATGCATGTAAGAGAGAGCAACGATAGTTACAAGGGTGGGCGAGGAAAAAAATACAAATATGATACAAATCTGAAATTTTTAATACATTGTTACTGAAACAATTAAACATAATATAATTGTTGCTATTAATAAGCATGTTAGTATCTGTAAACACATGTTGGAACTGAACAGCTAGCCATGCCATGTGCAGTCTGACAGAGAATTAACATGCCAAGCTATTCAGACAAGAGTGGTGTCTGTAGTCAGAGTTGCAATACTGAGATGTGAGACTGATATATGTGTACCACTGAAACATATATATTATTCACAGGTGACAGTCAAAAGAAACAATCATTATTTTATACTGAAACATGTCCACTCAATTAATAATAATAATATGTCATATTTATATCATGCAATGTTGCAGTTATACTAATGACATAAAAACTGATAAATTGTGGGTAGAGTCCACAATTTATTCTCAAACACAATATATTCTAGAGATATGCACACAATCTTATGCAGAACAGTTTGGCTCCACAAAGGGGGCGGTAACTAGAGGTAGTAACACCCATACTAAAATTAAATTATGCAGAAAAAGAACTATGCAAACTGGACCCAAACAAAGCACAAGTAAGAGACAGAATTAGTAATAATGACCTGAGAACACTTCAACTTGTTGTTGGTTTAACACTTCAACTTGAACTTATAGTAACACGCTATTTGTTATTCAAAAGGTTATCTAAGTAAATGGAGATTCTTCAAGTCTGGAGACATGCACTTATTAAACCCATCTTTAAGGGAAAGGAGAATATGAAAAACCCAGAGTCATTTAGACCCATATGTTTACTTTCTTATTGTGGAAAAATAATGGAAGATGTTAGGTTCAGATTTGAAACCATGAATCAGCATGCATACATTGAAAGTCGATCAATAACTACTGTAAAATGTTGTTCTATAATAATATAATTATAAATGAAAAGTTGTGTTGTGATGTAATTTATATAGACTTAATGTCAGCCATTGATGGGGTCATACACAAAACACTGATAAATAAATTAGAACAGCTAGGTATTGATGCAATCTTGAAAACATGGATAGCTGCATGGCTTACAAGTAGAACATGGCAAGTATCATTCAGGAACTGGACATGTGAAGTTCTAGCTTCCAGTCAGGCTGCCCCACAGGGCTCTATCATAGGCCCAAAATTGTTTAGTTTGTGTCTTTCAGATAATCTGAGGTGTTCTACAGTCACAGATGACTTGAAAATGAGTAAACTGCATATATCTGCTACAGATAAAGAATATCTGTAAAAGAGCTTGATTAAATTGACCATTTGTGTACAGGAGAATAATATGCTGATAAATACATCAAAAACTAAGCATAGGATATTTGAGATACATAAATTGAATGTAGAATATTTAATACAGCACACACTGATTGAAACTATAGATTCATTTAAAGACCTGGGTATATGTGTAGATTTACCTTTGAGTTTATCCAATTATTAACAAATTGATTGATGACTGTTATAAAACTATATGTTTCATAAAAATATTTATTAAGTCTAGGAAATCAGAAATGATAAAATCAATGTTTAGAAGTTTCATTAGACCCAAATTAGAGTATGGAAAAATAATATAGAAATCTTGTAAGAAAACAAACTTGAGTAAAGTGGAAAGAGTATGGCACAAATTTACAAAGGGTATTCTTGAATATGAAAATTTAAGTTATTTTGAAAGATCAAAACATCTGAACTTGTACAGTGTTTCATATAAATATTAAAGAGGATACCTTATTCAGGTATATAGGTCGCTTAGAGAAAACTACCTCAAGGAATGTTTGGGGTTATCAAATAGTAGTGAGAATCATCAGACAACTTATGTGGGATATTTTATGTGAATAAGAGATGTACTAACTGGTTCTCAGAGAGAGTAGCTGATACATGGAAAATAACTGCCATATCATATTAAAGCAAGCAGTAGTTCATATATTTAAAAAAAAAACAACTTGGGCACATATTATGGGAATGACTGTTTTGGTATATTGGCAGGCTATAAGAGCATTACTGCCCATGCATAAAATATTTGCCTATACATAATCACATAGAAAAATAAGCATGAAATACTTTTTCATGATAACACAACTGCAAGACATGGGGAATGAACCCACAGGCATCTTCACATTATGAAAGCAAAACCTTAACATCTTGCACCCCCCCGACTACCTAAGCAACATAATGCATTAACAAACACATTAATTACATTGTGCAGTCATACTGCTATCTTTGAGCTATGGCAGTTATAACAGAGGTGTCACTGCTGTATGAAAGTTATACATTTTTGAATTACTTCCTTATACTATTAATATTAATATTAATATTAAAAGAAAGACATTGTGAAGCATGTTTACACTCCTAGGTGATCCAACCTGCACCTTTGCAGTTGTCTATTTCTTCCATTCTCTTCATGAGCTATAAACATAAAAATATAAGCATTGTGTAATATTTGTTGTTTGTATGCAGTGCTAGTTTAAAGATTTATCTAATATAACAGCCCTACATAGAGTAGATAGTGCTCACTACCTAACTTCACCCACCCTTTGGCTTAGGAAGTTATTATTCCACTATATGTCCACTAGATGTCACTATAATAAGGAAGGCACTGTTCTCCCATACATGTGATGCCAGTTGCATGGGTGACTGGACTGTCTGACCCAAAGTATTCCAGGCTTCAGCATAATACTGAGGCCCTTCAGGGCCATCCTGTATAAGCCTGTGCCTCTTTTCTTCCATACACCATTTCTATGCTCTAAACCAAGCAGTTCCCTCTCCTTCTTCAGCCATGGGTAGCTTGAAGAATCCCAGCAAAAAAATGTCAGAGAATTGGTAAACAAATCAGATCTCTTGTCTCATCTGTCATGCAATGATTGGCATCAATGGGCACCTCATTTGTGAGATACATGGCAAGCTCAGAAAACATTGATAATCTGTTATTATGGTTTGCAATGGCAGTTTAGGGCATGAAAAATGGTAGCCCTCCATGCCAGTACATGCTATGGAAACAATGTGCTCTACAGTAACTAAATGTTCAGATAGTTAAATGTGGAATGATGTTTCACCCCCCCACACACACACACACACACAAGGAAAAGCATAGGATGATTGCTTGTGTGCAGTGGTGTGCTCAGGTACCCAACACATGCGTGGTACAGAGTAAAAATCTGTATGATGTTTACCAGGTGTGCTCATCATACAAACTGAACAATTCAGAAAAAAATAATGAGCTGAGCTGAATTAGTATAATCATCATACCCAAATAGGTGAAGCTATATGACATAAGCACAACAACAAGCATAGGGCCTCATTGTGCTATTGAAGAAAACACTACAATGTGAGTTTGCTTTCTCTCAAGGGTAATTCTGGACTACATTTTCTTCAGCATTATATATCTTATTGTATAAGGTGAGTTATACTTCTTACAGATCCATTCATTTGTATGACATTGCTTTTACCTGCTGTGATCTCCCCCATTCTGGACAAGTAATCAAGGATCCTGAATGCTGACCACTAACACTGGAGAGGGACGGTCACTTGGATACAAATGGATACATTCAGTGTTTCTAGATGCAGATGTCTCTGTATCAAGCGCAATTTGCCTTAAGTGCACACAGGGCACTTACTCAGCCCAGGGTCTGGGTATCTCTATCTGCCTTCCTCCGGGTACCCAGTAAGACTCCCCACTGGCACAGCTTTAGGGTTAGGTCCTCAGATAAGTGTCCAAGCCAAGTCCTCCAGTACCATCTCTGTGAAGCCAGTGCTTTGTGTCCTTGCTCCAAATAGCTGACACACACACTCTTTGAGATTTAATTTTCACACACACATACACACACACACACACACACACACACACACACACACAATGGCACAGATTACCCACTCTACTAACTTTGCATAGACTATCAGGTAGATTCACGGCCACCAGTCAATTACTATAAGGCTCTTATAAGGGTATCCAATTATACTGAGTGAAATTAATATTAATACAAATGGTAATGTTGACCAAACAGCAAGGCTTTCTAAATTGTCCAGAGTTATCATCAAATAAATATATGCAAATACTCCCAAAACTTAAAAATGTTCTAAAAAAGGACCTGCCACAATGAAAAGTTTAAATATATTTAATAATAAATAGTAAAAGAACAAGAAAATACTGAATATCTATTTTTCCAGTAAACACAAGAGTTTCAGTAACAGGACATATTAAAAATAGCACAGCTGGAAAGATTCACACAGTTACAGAAAAACAATACTTAACTATTCTCACTATATTTTCCTGACTAATCTAAAGAATTACTGTTCCTACTTATTGAATAGAGCAAGGCAAGATGATGTGGGTGATTGGTCTTTGTTGTCAGATCCAAGATAGAATATGGAATACTGAGAACAATCTCTTACTAATATCTAGGCTCCTAAAAACAGAGGTGGCTAACTTCATGGCACTCATGTCAATGGAAAATAGATGCATGACTGCAAAATCATACACCAATGCACTGTACGAACATGTACATAAATGCATGAAACTAGCCATACCCAACAGAATCACAACGGTATCTCCTCAAAAAAAGGAAGCCAATCTGGTGGTCCCCTGCCATTAATAAACTCTACAACAGAAGGAAGAAACTGTTGCAGAAAAAAGTTAAGTCCCCAACACTGGAAAAACTCCCTTATTAGCCTCAACAAAAAGCTGAGATCCCTCATCAAAACCTCTAAAGCCATCTATGAATGCAGAATTGCGACAGACACTAAAACAACCACATAGCCTTATGTAGTTATATCAAGAATCTTCATGGCAATACCCAGGTTTGTTCTGAGTTACTGCACAATGTTACCTCCTATACTGAGCCAACAGATATTGCCAATATACTGGCTGACAGATTCAGTGCCAACTTTAGCCCTCTCACCACCCAAAGGACCAATCACAATACCGGAGGAATGCCAGGTACCCAGTATTATGACAGCACAGGTTAAAGCTGCATTGTCCAAGGCCAAGAATACAGCTTCCATGAGACCCAACAATATCCCTGGATGTGTTCTACATGAACTACAAAGTGAACTGGCACCACATCTGTGTGCCCTGTTCAATCACAGCCTCACCTTAGGCTTTATCCCTACTGAATGGCGCACTGCTACAGTCATCATTCTCCATAAAGGGGAAGTGACTACAGACCCTGGGACATTGCCCCATAAGCCACACAAGTCTGATATGTAAGCTATGGAGCATAGCACTTCATCATGGACCTAATTAACAAGGATATAGGGAATCTCCAAACTCTAGATCCAAGGCAATTTGGTTTTGTGAAAGGTAGATTATGCTTGCTGAACCTGGTTGACTTCTTTGAGTCAGTCATCAGAGCTATGAATGAGGGCAAGGCAGTTCATACAGCCTACCTCTATCTGGCTAAGGCCTTTGATATCATTCCCCACTTGGGAATTATTGATAAACTCACCAAACTAGGCATCAACCCCTATAGCACTAGGTGGGTTGCAAATTGGCTCACAGATAGAACCCACAGTGTGACAGTAGAGGACCCCAAGTCAGACTGCCGACCAGTCACGAAAGGAGTCCCACAGGGATCGGTCCTGGGTCTTCTCCTGTTTGGCATCTACTTCTCAGAAGTCCAGGCCTACATGGAGGGATTCTGGCTGAACATGTTCACAGACAACTGCAAGCTGGGAGCCATTATTAACTCCCCAAGTGATATAGACATCTTACAGAAAGGCCTCATTGAGACCAATGACTGGTGTTGAAACCATGGCCTTATGCTTAATGCCAAAAAATGCGTCGCCATCCCCTTTGGGAAAAACTCATTTCCCACTAATTATCACATCAATGGGAGCCTACTGAACACTGAAGGTGTTATAAGAGATCTGGGGACACAGGTTGACAGCAACCTCTCCTTCAACCGCCACATTGCCACTGTGGTCAGAAAGTCCTTCTATGTGGCACATCTCATTACCAAGGGTATTGCTTCCAGGAAGGAAGAGGTCATCACCTCTCTCTACTCCTCCCTCATTAGGCCAGTCATCGAGTACAATGCCCCATTTGGCATGTACCTCACTAGACACATGCAACAGCTGAAAAGGCCACAAAAGTACATCACGAAGAGGATCCTAGACCTTAAACACATGTCCTACATGGACAGACTCAAAAAACTCCAGCTATTCTCTGTCTCATATTGTCTACTAAGAGGTGATCTCTGCTTGACTTACAAAGCCATGTCTGACCCATCTCTGTTAGAAATGCTACATCTAATGAAATCCCAATCCCTCTGCACCACATGCTCCAGAGACCTCAACCTCATTACCACAATCAACAGAACATGCTGGAGGGACAGGTTCATAACCCAGAGACTGCCCATGCTCTGGAATAGACTTCCCATACATGTCAAGCAGAGCACCTCTCTGGCCCTTTTCAAGAGAAATCTTGATGAGTGGATGGGAAATAGAAAGTTCACCCCGGGGGTCACTCCAGTGGCTTTTCTTGATAGAAGCACTGGGAACTAATGTCAGGCGGCATGATGCTAGGGCACTTCTATTGGCTAGGCTTGTAAAGGCTCCAGAGCCATTAGCCTAGTACACACATATGAACCTATGAACCTAAATATTATTTCAGGCTTACAGAATGATACACACATCTGGTGATCTGACTCTGTTTCCCGCGCAATCCCTCATCACTAGAAGCTGCCAGAGTTTAGCACCTATGTGCTACAATGCACACTAGACTTTTAGCTAAGTTTTATTAAATAATCTGGAAGCTATAAAACAATAAAACCATTCCACTCTTCCTGCAGCAGCTACAAACTATTCTCTAGCACAGACATTGCATCTCTGGCTCCATTCAAAACTGTGGGATAACATCTTTATTCTTAACCCATAAAGTATTTTAATTTCAGATGTATTTTACAGTTAGCTGGATTGAGATTAACCTCTTCTCTTCCAGTATCCTCTATTGCAACATATACATTTTAACAGTTACAATAATGCATGTACATTTCTTTTCTTTCCAGCAAAGCACACTGTTGATACATTTTAACATAAGCAGCTTTACAAATACATTTTTCAGCACAGGCATCTGTATGATCAGTTTGATACACAAGTGACATATAATTCTTTACTAAACTTCAGCTAGCCCTGCTGGCATATGTTGCACATCCAAAGCCCTATGTCTCCTGGTATAGCTGGCAGTACCACTTATTGTCACACCTACTCTTGAACCTGCTGCCTATAAAGGATATTCGTTTGCTAGTACTTTTAAATGTGAAGGCCTGCATGTCTTAATATGTAGATTGCAGGGTTAGTGAATTTAGTAACCTACAGGATTGTTAAACTGGATGGAAGACAGACCCCCTGTGCTCTCATTCAGACATTCAGAATACTGTCCAAAACTATTTTAATGCTATATGCCTTGCAGATATGTCACTAGTCACAATATATGTAATAGTGCTGTTGCAAAGGCCATGTATCCTTGGTCAGTTGCTCTTCTGTTATTGTTTTGTGGGGAGTATGTGCTCAGTAAATCTACATGCTTGACATATACTTAAAAATTGTGGTTACAGACATCTGTCAGTCATAAATACAACATACTATATGTCTAGGAGGATGGTAGTAGTGGTGTGAGGCTATCTAAGAACCATGGAGTAACAAAGTTGTTAATTCCACTGTTTTCATACAAACAACAATATCTTGAAAAACAGGGCACTCGGTAAAAACTGCAACATCTGCTGGACAATTGACATCAACCAATAAGCCCAAATTCACAGGTGCTGAGAAGGACATAGCACTCTAGGCCCACCTTCTACATGGGTGGTGACTCCTTGAAAACAGTTGAGTTGACCAGCCCTATGAGGACCATGCCTGGGCTGAGGTTGTCACTAAAGTGAATATGGTCAGGACCACTGGTATGAAATGGTCTGGTGCAGGGCTAGAGATATAATCTGTGGTGTAATCCACAAAGCAGAAGTTATGACACAGGGCAACAGGTGGTGGGCAGTTGACTGAACCACATGCTTGACATTTACTTAAAGATTGTCTTACAAAGACAGAGGAATTCCTGACTTCTCTTAAGGCTGTACCACATCTACAGAGCTGTATGTTGGGACAGAGAAGAACAGGCCCCAGGGAGCATTCACTGTTGATCTTCCTGGTATGCAGTCCTGTTTCAATGTGTTAATAGGTGTAAGTCCTCCTTACCTCTTAGTCACTATAAACTTCATTAAATCTGTCTGACTTAAGGTACACTGGTGAATCACAGATTCAATGTCCACAACTGTATACACAAAGTATGGGCATGGGTATTAGTGTTTGTCATTTTTATAGTAGTAAAAATCTCAACTGCATGTATAATTGTGGTGCTGAGTCATACTTACACTAACATTATGTGTTTTGTTGTACTCACCTGTGATTCATTATTGGGCACAATCATTATGGAACAGCTCTTCTCTGGCTTGTCTGTGAGGAGCGAGGGGGCACCCATGCATGAGCACCACAGACACCAATCATACTTGCATTCGACATCTGCTGGGCAGTCTTGCTACACAGACATTTGTGAATACTGATGATTTCTGGCTTTTCCAGGTCATCAGACACAGCAGTACAGAAAAAGCTGATAAAATAGATTAGATATTAGAAAATAAATGTAGCTAATGTAATACTTCAGTAATTAGTGATGAGATGGATTATTGTATTCCTTTTCTGAGCTCAGGCTGCTCTTAAGCAGCCAAGCTACTTATTGAGATTACCAGGCCTAATGGTTAAGGTGTTTGCCTTACAAACACAAGGTGCAGGGTTTGAGTCACACAAGGGATAATTGGCTGGGCTTAAAATGGCTTTCAAGGGCAATTAGCTTAGTTCTAATCAATGATAAGCTACCCGTCCCAGAAACACTTAGAATAAGTATTTTCTGCATACTTACTGAGGCACTTATTTTTGGCATAAATTGTAATCCTAGTTATAAAGTCTATTAACAGTAGGGAAAGAACCTAGGCCTGGTTGCTGTAGAACCACTGCTAGTGGACGGTAGGCTAGTTGAAATATTTTTACCTTTTCTGTGCTATTATAAATTGGCAGTGTTTGTGTGGCATTGGTCATCTTGCAGCCACATTGAACTGTAGAGATGCAGCCATTTACAACCTTACATTTGTCTAGTCTAACTTCTACAAAAATTGTTAGTTACGCTAGTGTACTTAAGAGTCAGTCGTTACATAAGTAGCATGTTGCTCTTTGTGTATAGATGTGTAGTGTTTGTTCCTTAGACTAGACTTAGATTGCTCATTCAGACAGACATCAATAAATCAACTGCTCTCCCTTCAGCCCACATTAGTTAACAACTGGAACCAGGGATTTGCACGTTCTAGTTGTCTCTTTAGCCAGCTTGGTTGAAATCAGAATGCTGAGACAGTGTAGCAATTGTCTGATGTTTACTGGCAATGATTTTTTTTTTTTTCAAATAATTTTTTATTATTACGAATTACAAACGATGCAGACAGAATTAAAGTACAGAACATTCCTACATAAAAATATGTAAATTAAACTATGAACATGGAAAAAAAAACATTTAGAACTTGATTACAATTGTAGAGTAAAAAAGAAGATAAGAGGAATGTGAGCTATAGGAGGCAATGAGATCTGTCTACAAACCAAAAACTAAAAGTAACTAAAAGCACACAGCTAACTACTAACAACGAAAAAGACAAACATAATACCATGCTACCTTATATGTATAAAGACATAACCAAGAATCTGTGAACATGAGATGTTGACACTCTAGAGGGTATGATTTGTAGGGAAAGGCAGTATCAATAAAAAAAAAAAAACAAAAATAGATAAATACATAAATAAGGAGTTCAAAAGGGAGTGTCAACTAAATTGAGGGCATAAGACATTTAGTCACATAAAATTACATCAAATAGGCAATTCCATAAGTTGGTGAAATAAGCTTTCTTCCCACGACCAAGAATTATGAGTTTTTGTGCTGATATATGTTTAATTGCCATCTCTTTGAAACCCTGCCAACATAATTTTGTGCGATCTAACCAATTGTTAGTGATGTAGAGTTTGATTAGGGAGCAGAGAGTGATTAGAACGTGTAAGTGTAATTTAGGCATCTTAAATGGGGGAATATTTAAAATAGCTGTTTGCCAAGAAAGTGTAGAATTGTAATATCCCATTCTTTTAGTCGCACTTTGAGAGAACACCACAATTTGTAGGAATGATTACAATGCCACATAACATGAAGAAGATCTGCTCTCAAACAAGGGCAGCATGTACAAGCAGAGGAGTTATTAGAATTAAATTTATTTAGTATTACAGGTGTATAGTACGAGTTATTATTCAACATCAGTTGAGTATATAATACTTTTGAAAGGGCAAGTTCTAAGGTGGTTTTTATGGCTAGTAGTTTTTGATCCTCTGTGATAGGTGAATTTATATTGTCCCAGTAGTTGGAGAAAAGGCAGTTATTATTGTAGAGTAATGGCTTTAATAACTTGTAAGAGGAAGAGATAGTTTTTATAGGATTTGAAAGTGTAGAGATAATTTCAGATAATTTATTTATTTCCCTTAAATCAGAAGGAATGCAGAAAATTTGTGAGGATAATAGTTCTCGTAATTGACGTAGAATGACTGTGTATTTATTATTGGCCTTGAGAGTTAGAGGTAAATCTGCAATCGATAGAGATTTATGTTTGAGCAGGTCCCAAACTGTAAAGTCCGTAATAAGGGGGAATTTAGAAAGATCAATCATATTATTATTGATTTTGAAATTTGGATTCAGATGTAGTGGTTGTAGAAGGGGAAGAGTGTTTTCAAGATTAATGTCTTTAATCATTTTCTGGAACAATCCAATTTTATGCTTCAGTAAGGGAGTATTTTGGAATTGTGTAGAGAAATTTGTGAGAGAAATGGGATGGCTTTCGGGTTAATTTTATTGGATATAACATGACGATTCCATAACTTCAACCAGGCGGGGACATGAATGTGTGATTTAGTATTCATGGTTGAAATGGACCATAATCTGTTTGAGCAAATGATCATGTAATACAGATGGAAATTTGGAAGGCCCACCCTCCCTTCTCTTTGGGAGAGTAAGTTTAGAGTAAGAAATCCTGACTTTTTTTGGGAACCAAAGAAATTTTGCTATGTTCTTGTTGAATTGGGAGAATAGGTTGTTTGAAATTATTATATTTGTAGCATTAAATTGATAGAGAAGTCTCGGTAAAATATTCATTTTCACAATAGCTGCTCTAGAAAGAAAAGGTAATTTCAGGAGTTTCCATCTTTGTAGGTCTTGGCATATAGTAGCCCATGATTTTAGTAAATTATTTTGAAGCATAGATGCTTGATTGTGTTCAAAGTTAATGCCGAGATATTTGATACTGTATGAGATATGGAAGGAAGATTCAGGAAAAAAAAAAGATTTATGAGCGTCAGGGTTAATTGGGAGGATATGAGATTTTTTCTCATTAGTTTGGAGGTTAGAAGCGTTAGAAAAGTTATTAATTGCATTTATAATTTTGGGTAAGTCAGAGTTAGGATAATGAAAGTATAGATTCAAATCATCAGCAAAAGCCGATAATGGAACTTGTGTATTCAGTATTCTGGGGATTGTGTGGTGTGTGTTCTGAACAATGTATAAAAAAAAAGGTTCAATAAATATATTAAAAAGGAAAGGAGAGAGCGGACAGCCTTGTCTTGTTCCATTAGTTATCAGAATCGTATTAGATCTTTTTTTATTTATATATAAAGAGGTGTAAGAATTTGTATATAGAATTCGAATCATATCTGAAAAAGTTTTAGGAATATTGAAGTGTGACATGGTGGAGAATAAAAAGTCCCAATTAACTCTGTCAAATGCTTTTGAGGCATCAAGAGTCAAAGCATACAGCGGATTTTTATCTCTTTTTGTAAAGAGTATTAGGGAATCCAAAGTTAAAGTATTGTCCCACGTATGTCTGTTGTTCATGAAACCAGCTTGATCATGCGATATTATATGAGGCATTATCTGTTTGAGTCTGTTAGCCAGAATAGCAGCAAATATTTTAATATCTACGTTAATAAGTGAGATTGGTCTGTAACTGTGAGGATCAGTTTTGTCTTGATTGTTTTTTAAAATTAAGATTGTTTTTGAGATATTCCAATGTAGGTCAGTAATTCCTTCTTTTATAATGAAGTTGAATAACTTAAGAAGAATAGGGGCAATTTTTGGACTAAAAGTTTTGAAAAAGTTGGTAGTAAACCCGTCTGGGCCAGGAGATTTGCCTAGTTTGAGATTGCTAATGACATTTAGAATTTCCTGAATATTAAGTGGGGCGGATAGAAGGGACGACTGATCCAAGTTGAGAGAAGGGACAGTAATTGAGTTGAGAAAGGTTTCTATTTGGGGGTTTGAGGAGTTGTGTTTATTCTTGCTGTATATATCAGAGTATAATTTATGAAATAATTGGATTATTTCAGAGTCAGACTTGTAGAGTTTCTCTTTGTACTGGAGAATGGAAATTTTGGCAGGACCATTATTATTTTTAAGTATTCTGGCAAGAGATCTCGAGGGAATCTGCGCCCATTCAGAATATGTTGCTATGAGTCTTTGTTCTTGAAGAGAATAATTATAAGAGTGCAAGTCAAGTAATTCTTTGCGTGCAGCTTTAATCAAATCTTCTAAATTTGGGTCAGAGTGTGTTCTCTGTTTTTTTTCTAGGGTTGCTAGTGTTAGGAGTAAGTCTGATTCTTTTTTTTTATTGATTTTTTTAAAGAAAGAGGCTTTACTGATCAGAAAACCTCTTAACTCAGCCTTGCACGCAGCCCATTGTATATCTGGTGCAATTTGGGAATTTTCAAGATTAGAATATAGATCAGTAAGGGTACTGTTAATCTTGTTTAGTATCTCTTTGCTATGTAATAGATTATTATTAAGAGACCAGCTAGAATAGGAAGAGGAAGAGTGAGTAAAAGTAGTTTTAAAGGATATTCTAGCATGATCAGATAAAAATCTAGGTTCGGTGTTGAAGGTGTTGTTAAATTTCGAAAAGAAGTTGGAGACTAGAAAGAAATCAATACGCGACCATGATTTATGGCAATTGGAGTAGAAAGTGTATAAGTTATCCTTAGTTAGTTTACTGGCAATGATGACCTTGTGGCAACCAATGCTACTAAATGTGAAGTAGATTCTTTTACCCAGTCTATTTCAATGAATAATCCAAAAAGCACAACCTTGGAACTAGAAGCATAGAGGGATTGTGCTTTGCTGAGTCTGGGTTTCCAGTCTGCAAACCAAACTTAAACTGCACACTGTTCAATTACAGAGCCACACCACTCTCTCTATGATCCAGTGTCTCCCAGCATCCTTCTATCCACTGTAATCACCTTTCATTTAAAGTATTATTTTTCATATTCACACATACATGCACACAATTTCCATGGAAGGCTGTTGAAAACTCCAGTTCCACACAGCTTTCTTCCCTGGCCTGTTAGTTCTGTCACAACTCTAAAGAAAGTTGGAGACTTCCATTTACTGGTATGCTCTGATTGCACCACTTGATATCTCTTTTGCAGGGAGTCAGCTGAAGCAGTGTTGAAGACATGGCCTTTACAGTCTGTTATTCCTCAGTGTAAATGGTTACCCTCTTCTCAATTTAGCAGCAGTGCATAAATACTCTTGTAATAAATAAATAAATACCAGCCATAATAGCGTAGAGATAATTAAAATGGGTTTTGCTTAAATAATAAAGAAAATAGCACAAATGTCAAATAAAATATACATAGGTTGGCACACAAAGAAGGTTAAAGTAAAATACAATAAAGAGAGCTAGAATGCATACAGAAAACTCCAGCTATCTAAGTTTCTTAGCTAACTACTACAAGGAGTACTGTATCTTAAAATGACTAGCTCATTTTCACAGATAGAGTGTTTCTCACGGCAAGTCCACACTTGCTTCTCAACATTTCATTAAGTCAAAATTATACAGGCAAAGTCCTTGTGTGACTTCATTGTTGCTACAGAGATTGGTCAAAAACTAGCTAACTCCACACCCATCACCACAGTAAGAGTTTGTCCAAGTACCTTCACATCTGTTTCTTCTTTAATTGCATCCCAAATGAGTCTTAAAAAGTTTACAGTGAGCATTGCATTTCAGTACTGTTTCATCCTTGTCTCTTATCCTTGGAGAAGGTGTCATCCAGTTTGTGAACTAGTGCCATGTATTGGCACCATCAGAGTCATGGTTAAAAATTCAATTCACACTAAACTTTTATATATCTTGTCATCACTTCAATTTCCTGTACTAACATAAACTCATTAATCAATTAAATTATGAAGTTTGCAATTCCATTGTAAAATGTGTGTGTATGCAAACATTTAAAATACAATATATGCATCATGTTGATCCTTCAAAAAATTTACCGTACTTAAAATGACATTATAAAATTTCAAAATTATAAACTAAGAGGGCATAAACGTTCTATATAAACATTATGTAGGCTTATTGACTCCATAAGGCCTTTCTTATTTTATAATAACACAGTCTACCTATAATAAAAACACTGATAGGCATATTAACTCTGAAATTCCTTCCTTTCTTGTTTTAACACGCAAGCAATAGAGATATACTCATTAATGCCTGGGTATAATTTAACATTAAGTCTTAACTGCCATTCAGTCTCTTTAATTTCCATTTCAAATTTTCCATCTCCTCCTCTTTCATTGAATATGACACGATCAATAATGAAAAATATGAACCTTTTAAAATTTGTGCAAGTAGTGCTTTACACGTATAATGCACTTGTTGTTTTTTTGTTTTTGACATCTCTAACATGCTCAGCTATCCTATCTCTAAGTCTTCTTGTGGTCTTGCCCACATAAAATTCTGGGCACGGCACACAAGTGGCCACATAAACCACCATATCAGTGTTACAATTACACTGACCAGGGCATTTCATATTCCTGAAATACCCCAGAACCTCCACATAGGGACCATTATTGATATACTTGCACATTTTGCATGCTCCACATTTACTCCTTTGGGACCTGTAATCACTTCCTTTTTTCCTACCAGTGATTCCAACAAGTGTTTAATGTTTCTTCCTTTGCTGTAAGCTATTCTTAAGTTTCCTCCCATTTTAGACCTCCACATGGGGTCAAAAAATGGTCCCATTGATGCTGTGTTTTTTGCTTTGGAGAGGGTGGCTCTTACCTGAGCATCTGAGATGTCAGGGGGGCACCACTCTGCTGGGATAGATATTTGCCCTTTTGGTGGGGGTTTGCTGAACCTGTCAGCTAGGATGTTGACAATGTCTGTGGGTTTGGTGTATTTTTTGTCATTTTGGACTAATTCTGAGCATATCTGGGAATTCCCACCCAGGTTCCTAACATAACTAAAGAAAGCCTTGTAATTATCCTTAGTGTCCTGTGCAATTTTTCTCTCGAAGCTGGCCTTAGACAATTTTATGAGTGCCCGTAGTTTTTTGCTAATACTGATCAGAGATGCCTTCCCTTTTTGGGATTTTGCTCTATCATGTAGTAGCTTCCTCCTTCTATTGTATAGTTTGTTTATGGCTGGGGTCCACCAGACAGGATGCCTGCCTTTGTTGGATTGGGTCTTGGTTTTATTTGGGATTGCATGAGCCATGCATTCCTGAAGGTGTTCATATAATGCGTTTATAAAGGATTCTGCGGTCTGGGCCGTATTTTCCACAGGCCCGGGGGCTTTGAAGGATCCCACCTCGGTTTTGAGGAGTGTGAAATTTGCTTTAGAGAAGTTTTTCACTGTGGTTTTCTGGGCAGGGGGTGGGGTCGGGATGTGAATATCCAGTGAGATTAGTTTATGGTCTGATCTTACCAGTGTGAGATACACTTCTGGTCTGGAGCATAGAGTCCCCATGTTGGTGATGATCAGGTCCAGTATGTTTTCCCCTCTTGTGGGAGTGGCAACAAGTTGTTCCATAGCATTTGAGTTTATAAATTCTAGGAACCTTTGGGCTAGGGTGTTGGAGCTAGAGTAATGCTCCCAGTCTATGTTTGGGTAGTTGAAGTCACCCAATATAATGGTGTTTGGAGAGACCTTCATATTTTCCAGTGTTCTCAGGAAGGCCGAGTGGGATTCCTGGGTTTGGGAGGGTGGTCTGTAGCAGGCTATAAACTGGAAGGCAGTTTTACCCACTGTTAGTTGCACATGTATAGTCTCTGATGCTTCGTGCTGTGCCACCAACCTGGAGGTGTGGGTATCTTTGACGAATATTGATACTCCCCCTCCTTTTGTGGTTCGGTCCAAGTTTTGGGGCTGAAAAGCATGGTATGAGGTATAACCTGGTAGTGCTGGGGTGCTCTCAGGAGCCTTGAACCAGGTTTCTGTTACTGCACAGATATCGATGTTCTCCATGCTAAGGAGAGTTTTGAGTGTGTGCATCTTGAGGTTTAGACTTCTGGCGTTGAGTAGCATTACTCTTAGTTTCTTATCCCTTGTGATGCCTATGGAGGTGGGTTTGTGTTTTGAGCCTTGCCTAAAAAAGTTGACGTAAACTTACTGAAGACATTCAGAAGACACCATCATTGCCTGTAATCACAGGGGTTTCCCTCGTGCAGTTCCTAGATGAAGTAGCTTCTTCAGAAAATGCCGGAGTGTGCAAGGTAAATAATTCAGCCTGGTAGTCCAAAATGTCCACAGTGTTAATGTTTTTACCCTCATTCCTTTTAAGCGTTGCTGAAAGATCTTTGATAACTGCAGTCAGCTCACCGATAAGTGTCTTCCAGATGCCTTCAGTAAGCTTTACATGTGACTTACTGTTTCCAACTTATTACTATGAATTTTAAACATCATTTTTGTGATTTGGACAAGTTTGTTAAAGATGTTTCAAAAAAACAAAAAAGATAGACAGGGACTCAAGAGACTATGCTGAGAAGAAGGTGTATCCTCTTCCCCCTCCTATTAAGAGGTAAAATAAGTTTGGTGATGAAAGTGCTGTAAATAGGGTTGATAATTATGTCAACCCATATCAGGATATTAAAAGAGAAAACGATGATTATATGAATGAAAATGATAAGTATTTTTTAGACCACCAACCAGAACTGAGGCGTTCAGAGTGCCTCAGGAACCAGGGGACACACAATCGATGGGGACGCCCAGACAGTCAATAGTCCAACCCAAGCACTGTGAATTACACAATGAGAGGGAAGGGGAGGGGCAGAAACAGATATTGAACAGATCTTTGGGTTTTGATGATGGGATATTATTTGATGTTAATTTGGTTGTACTCGACAATTTATTCACTGACGTTTCAGTAAACGAGTGTTCTAATGGTGACAACGAAGATGTTCTTAAGTCTGTGACTGTGACAAATGACAATCGAGTCACCAATGTCATGTGTAAAAATGGTTTCTCTATCTATAATTTAAGTGACTATGCAATACAGACCATCCACTTCAATTTGTTAAAGAAAGGTTTCAACTTTGTGCCTGAGTTTAGATTGGATGTTGTGAAGGCATTGATTAACTTACGGTTGTTCACTAGGCAACTAAACTTGTGTTTATTTTTTTCTGGGCAAGAAGGGGTGAACAACAATAGTGATGCTCCTTTGAAACAGAGTGTTTTCTTTCCTCCAGTAAATCCATTGGTTAATGTGTTGTGGGCAAGAAGGGGTGAACAACAATAGTTATGCTCCTTTGCAACGGAGTGTTTTCATTCCCCCAGTAAATCCATTGTTTAAGGTGTTCGAGAGGTTAGTAGAGGGAAAGATAAGAAAGATTGGTACCATGAAATTTGCCCTCCCTGACAACTTAACCATGGAGGAGAGATGTTGTCTCAATGAACTAATCTCGAACAGGGAATATAGATTGATGAAACCTGACAATGGGGGCGGGATTGCCATTATGACCCATATAGATTATGTATGTAAAATGTATGACATCTTAAACGATTCAGAGACCTAGGAGAGAGCTACCAGGAATGAGATTAATCGTGCCTATAGTAAAATAGATCTATAGCTACAGGATGCCCTTTTAGATTGCTTAGTCTCAAGAGATGAAATTGAGTTTTTGACCAATGTGTCCCCCATTATTCCTGCTATGTTCGGTATACTGAAGACACATAAGAATCACTACAACCCTCTTTTCAGACCGATAGTGGCAGCCAGAACATCTAAGACAGAACCACTGGCAGCCTATGTAGATCATTACATTAAGAAGGTTTTGGAAGATTGTTTGTATGTTTTAAGAGATTTTTGGCATTGCTTGGAATGCCTTAAGGATGTTGACATGAGTAAAGACTTCATGTTCCTTACCATTGACGTTGCCAATTTATTTTTGCTAATACGTCATGTGGAAGGTTTGGAGTATTGTTATCAGAGTTTGAGAAGAGGGGGTACTTTGTGTGAGGATAAGGTCAAATTTCAGGGTGAAATGATGGATATCATCTTAAGTAACAATTTCTTTTTCTTTGAGGGGGAGTATTTATATCAAAAGACTGGAGTGGCCATGGGGGCCAAGTTTGTCCCAAGGTTCGCTAATCTCGTCCTCACTGAATGGGAGAGACAATTTATTTTTTCCAGTAGATATTTGTCCAAGATTTTTAAATATTTATGATTCCTGAATGACATCCTGATATTGTGGGGAGGTACCATAGATGAAGCTAGAGAGTTTATAGACTACTTGAGTGGAACGACCTATTTTTTATGATTTACATACCAACTCAACCCCACAGAGATTAATTACTTGGACATAAAATTGGACAAACAGGATGGGGTGTTAAGATCAAATGTATATAGAAAAGAGACATATTCCAATAGACTGTTACATTATGACAGTTGTCACCCTGACCACCAAAAGAAAAGTGTGGTCAAGGGTCAAATGGTGAGGGTTTCATGCCTTGTCAGTGATGACTTGGTGTTCAACCAAGAGATGACAAAACTCATTGGAATGTTTAAAGATAGGGGTTACCCTACAAGACCTTTGGTGATAGTGAAGAATAAGTTGCTCAAGGATAGGAACATGAAATTTAAACCCATTTTGTGTAATAGTGACACTGAAGGGTTTGACAACGGTACCCATAAGCCATTTGGCAAGAATATTATGGTAATACAGTACAATCATTCAACCCCACTGCTGGTTTCAAAAATACAAACAATATGGAAAGAGGTATTTGACTCTATGTAGAGGTCTAAAATGGAAGGAAACTTAAGAATAGCTTACAGCAAAGGAAGAAACATTAAACATTTGTTGGAATCACAAGGTAGGAGAAAAGGAAGTGATTATAGGTCCCAAATAAGTATATCAATAATTGTCCCTATGTTGTGATTCCGGAATACTTCAGGAATTTGAAATGCCCTGGTCACTATAATTGTAACACAGATATGGTGGTTTATGTGGCCACTTGTATGACATGCCCAGCAATTTATGTGGGCAAGACTACAAGGAGACTTAGAGATAGGATAGCTGAGCACATTAGAGTTGTCAAAAACAAAAAGACAAGTGCATTATACGTGCCAAGCACTACTTGCACAAATTTTAAAAGGTTCATATTTTTCATTATTGATCATGTCATGTTCAATGAAAGAGGAGGAGATGGAAAACTGGAAGTGGAAATTAAAGAGTCTGAATGGCAGTTAAGACTTAATGCTAAATTATACCCAGGCATTGAGTATATCTCGATTGCTTGTGTATTAAAATAAAAAGGGAAGGAATTTTAGAGTTAATATGCCTATCAGTGTTTTTATTATAGGTAAACTGTGTTATTATAAAATAAGGAAGGACCTATGGCGTCAATAAGCCTATATCATATTAATATAGAACATTTATCCCCTCTTAATTTATAATTCTGAAATTTTATAATGTCATTTTAAGTATGGCAAATTTTTAGAAGGATCAAGTTGATGCATATATTGTATTTAAACATTTGTATACACATGCATTTTACAATGTAATTGCAAACTTAATCATTTAATTGATTAATGAGTTGGTTAGTACAGGAAATTGAAGTGATGACAAGATATATAAAAGTTTTTGAACCATGACTCTGATGATGCCAATATGTGGCAAAAGTGCTTAGTCATGGATTACGTATGTTTTTAAGCCAAGGGGCTTTTGTATGTGTCAATAAAGTCCATTTTAACTTTTGGCGGTCCTGTGGTGGATTCATTGTCAATGGATATTGTTGGTTTCCTTTTTGTTGGTTGGCTGTTTTTGAACTATGCCCTCACTCTATCCTTCAACATCTTGACAAACAAAAGTGTTTACTAGGTAACATATTGTTTGAAAATCAACATGCTAGAAACAGAAAAAAAAAGATACAAAGAAGAATACATCTTGCTTGCTTCAGGTTAGCATAAGCGCATTTTGCAATCATTCACCTTTAGCCTGGCATCATCTCCAGTTTCACACTGGCAGCCACTACTACTTAAACAACTGGACATTTTGAGCAAAATGTAGTTATATTATGTTAATGGAGGCAATGCTCTTATATGTGGCCACTACAAATAACAAGCACGTTGTCAGTACTACACAACACCACAGTAAATCAACCACATACAGTTCATAATAAACACATAGGCATATATATGCTGAGGCCCTTAAAACTTACCTACCTAAACAGCAAAGGCTTCCAAAATGTAACCTAAGAAATAAGTACCATCAACAACCTCACAAGCACACAATGTAGCAGCACCCTCTATAAAGCATACACCTATGAGTCACATTTTCTCAAGTCAAATGCCTATATGGCAGACAGCTACACAATCCAATATCCTAGTTATACTTGACTCCATAATGAGACATACCAATGTGCCACTTACCAGTTTCTTCAAGGGATGGGTCATAGTCAATTGCCTGTCAGTGCCATGGTTCACCACATCATACAAGCATTCAAGTCAAGCACACATATGACATAGTCATTATATATATGTGTGTGTCAGTGACTTGAGATTTTCACTGGCCTACACAAATAGAGATATGATGGAGCTCTTGGAATGTGTGTCTGCGACAGATATGAAACTAGCCTTGAGCAGTATTCTACCATTGTCACAATATGAATCAAAGATAATTATTTCCTCAACCAGCTTAACTTCTGGTGTCATTTATGGGGGATGTACAATATAAATCAGATTGTGAGGAGGTGGTAGACAGTCCTAACTGCTTTACCAAAGCTACTAGCATAACTGAAAACAATCCAGACAATATGAAGGTATTGCTGCTCATTGCTAGGAGTCTTTTAACAAAAAAACCTCCACACCCTAGAAGTCCTACTTACCCTAGAAAATATCAATATATACATCATCACAGAAATGTAGTTAAGACCAGTGAAATTATTCTGTCAATGCAGGACGTCAATCATACCTTTCAGCCTCTTAGTGCATAAAATCTGGACAAAGCCATAAATAATGGGGGGAGGCCCAAAAATAGGTACACTTTTTAAATATTGCTCTTACAAACTTAGAAAGTTGATACAGTAACAGGTTTTGCTTAGCATGAATTTCCTGAAGTGTATGAAGTCTGAAACTCAAATGTCCATCATTATTTTCTGATTTCAGCCCTCAATGATTTAGCAATGATTTGCCAGAAAAAACATAATTTTATGAGAAATAGACCAAAAATATGAAGCAAAAATGTGGGCATTCTGTGAAAATCGATACAGTAGAGATGTATGATGTCAGTGTCTATCACTTGTACAGGCCCATCACATTAGATGAAGGTATTAAAAAAAAAAACTCATCGCTAGACTCATTAAACACAATGATGACCCAGAACTCTTCCACATCCAACTTACTGTAAACAAAACCTCTTATTATATCATTAGCTATCTACAGAATCCCCTCTGGGCCATCATCTGCCCATACTTCTTACCTAATGAGTATGGAGGTCTTATGTATTAAACCAAACAACATCCTCCTAGGAGACTTCAACTATCCCTCTCTAAACTGAGGATATATATGTTCTCACACATGTATGACCAGAGATTCTAGACTTCAAAAACCCTCACTGAGCACAAAAATAAATCTTACTGTGAAGAATCCAAACATTTACTTGCAAAACTAAACAACGATCTCCAGATCCTGATCAAATCAGCCAAAGCCAGATATAAGGAAAAAGACACCACCCAGGGGAAGAATAACCACAAAACCTTATTTGACTGCATGAGAAATCACAGAAACTATAGCCAGACTGCACTGAGCCAACAGTAAATGATATCTCATACTTTCACCCAAAGGAAATATGAAATCTACTAGCAGACAAATTCAGCTTTAACTTCATCCCAGTTTCCCCTTCAATATTCTCAGAACAAGTACCCTGTATGTATACCTCCCCTTCATAACTCCCAAGAACAAGTTATTAAGGCATAATCTAATGCCAGGAAAACTACTTATATGGAGCTGGATAGTATGCCAGGCTCCCTACTGGTTAGCCTGAAACATGACTTGCTGGAACTCCTAAACAGTCTACTCAATATTAGCCTCAAAAGAGGTTTTGTGCCAGAGGAATGGAGGACTTCAACAGTGATGCTTTTGCAAAATGATGGGGATTCAACAGACCTAGGTAATTATAGAACTATAAGCCTGACTAGTCTCATATGTAAGCCAATTGAACAGATTATTATGGAAAAAATAAATAAGGATATAAGTGACCTAAAGATTGTCAACCCAGTCTCGTTTGGAATCATCAAGGGCAGGTCCTGCCCACTTAATTTGGTCGACTTCTTTGAAT